>NW_025920128.1:0-240106 GCF_902686445.1 Sciurus carolinensis | reverse complement strand
CTCCCTAGACAGTCACCTCCTCCCAGGCCACACCCTCCTCCATGTGGTCACTCACCACTCACCCCTCCTCACACTCTCTCTATAGACATCACCTCCTCGCAGTGCACACGCCTCCTCATGTGGTCACTCACCACTCACCTCCTCCTCACACTCCTCTAGGACAGTCACCTCCTCCCAGTGCCACACCTCCTCCATGTGGTCACTCACCACTCACCTCCCTCCTCACACTCCTCTAGGACAGTCACCTCCTCCCAGTGCCCACACGCCTCCTCCATGTGGTCACTCACCACTCACCTCCTCCTCACACTCCTCTAGGACACTCACCTCCTCCCAGTGCCACACGCCTCCTCCATGTGGTCACTCACCACTCACCTCCTCCTCACACTCCTCTAGGACACTCACCTCCTCCCAGTGCCACACGCCTCCTCCATGTGGTCACTCACCACTCACCCTCCTCCTCACACTCCTCTAGGACACTCACCTCCTCCCAGTGCCCACGCCTCCTCCATGTGGTCACTCACAACTCACTCCTCCTCACACTCCTCTAGGACACTCACCTCCTCCTAGTGTAACCACTCCTCCATGTGGTCACTCACCATCACCTCCTCCTCACACTCCTCTAGGAGAGTCACCTCCTCCTAGTGCCACACGCCTCCTCCATGTGGTCACTCACCACTCACCTCCTCCTCACACTCCTCTAGGAGAGTCACCTCCTCCCAGTGCCACAAGCCTCCTCCATGTGGTCACTCACCACTCACCTCCTCCTCACACTCCTCTAGGACAGTCACCTCCTCACAGTGCCACACGCCTCCTCCATGTGGTCACTCACCACTCACCTCCTCCTCACACTCCTCTAGGACAGTCACCTCCTCCAGTGCCACACGCCTCCTCCATGTGGTCACTCACCACTCACCTCCTCCTCACACTCCTCTAGGACAGTCACCTCCTCCAGTGCCACACGCCTCCTCCATGTGGTCACTCACCACTCACCTCCTCCTCACACTCCTCTAGGAGAGTCACCTCCTCCCAGTGCCACACGCCTCCTCCATGTGGTCACTCACCACTCACCTCCTCCTCACACTCCTCTAGGACAGTCACCTCCTCCCAGTGCCACACGCCTCCTCCATGTGGTCACTCACCACTCACCTCCTCCTCACACTCCTCTAGGACAGTCACCTCCTCCCCGTGCCACACGCCTCCTCCATGTGGTCACTCACCACTCACCTCCTGCTCACACTCCTCTAGGACAGTCACCTCCTCCCTGTGCCACACGCCTCCTCCATGTGGTCACTCACCACTCACCTCCTCCTCACACTCCTCTAGGAGAGTCACCTACTCCCAGTGCCACACGCCTCCTACATGTAGGTCACCACCACTCACCCCTCCTCACACTCCTCTAGGACAGTCACCTCCTCCTAGGGCCACACGCCTCCTCCATGTGGTCACTCACCACTCACCTCCTCCTCACACTCCTCTAGCAGAGTCACCTCCTCCTAGTGTCACACACCTCCTCCATGTGGTCACTCACCACTCACCTCCTCCTCACACTCCTCTAGGACAGTCACCTCCTCCAAGCGCCACACGCCTCCTCCATGTGGTCACTCACCACTCACCTCCTCCTCACACTCCTCTAGGAGAGTCATCTCCTCCCAGTGCCACACGCCTCCTCCATGAGGTCACTCACCACTCACCTCCTCCTCACACTCCTCTAGGACAGTCACCTCCTCCCAGTGCCACACGCCTCCTCCATGTGGTCACTCACCACTCACCTCCTCCTCACACTCCTCTAGGACAGTCACCTCCTCCCAGTGCTGCACGCCTCCTCCATGTGGTCACTCACCACTCACCTCCTCCTCACACTCCTCTAGGAGAGTCACCATTTCCCAGTGCCACACGCCTCCTCCATGTGGTCACTCACCACTCACCTCCTCCTCACACTCCTCTAGCAGAGTCACCTCCTCCAGTGCCACACGCCTCCTCCATGTGGTCACTCACCACTCACCTCCTCCTCACACTCCTCTAGGAGAGTCACCTCCTCCCAGTGCCACACGCCTCCTCCATGTGGTCACTCACCACTCACCTCCTCCTCACACTCCCTAGGACAGTCACCTCCTCCCAGTGCCGCACGCCTCCTCCATGTGGTCACTCACCACTCACCTCCTCCTCACACTCCTCTAGGAGAGTCACCTCCTCCCAGTGCCACACGCCTCCTCCATGTGGTCACTCACCACTCACCTCCTCCTCACACTCCTCTAGGACAGTCACCTCCTCCCAGTGCCGCACGCCTCCTCCATGTGGTCACTCACCATCACCTCCTCCTCACACTCCTCTAGGAGAGTCACCTCCTCCCAGTGCCACACGCCTCCTCCATGTGGTCACTCACCACTCACCTCCTCCTCACACTCCTCTAGGACACTCACCTCCTCCCAGTGCCAACCGTGCTCCTCCATGTGGTCACTCACCACTCACCTCCTCCTCACACTCCTCTAGGACACTCACCTCCTCCCAGTGCCACACGCCTCCTCCATGTGGTCACTCACCACTCACCTCCTCCTCACACTCCTCTAGGACACTCACCTCCTCCCAGTGCCACACGTGTCCTCCATGTGGTCACTCACCACTCACCTCCTCCTCACACTCCTCTAGGACACTCACCTCCTCCCTGTGTCACACGCCTCCTCCATGTGGTCACTCACCGGTCACCTCCTCCTCACACTCCTCTAGGAGAGTCACCTCCTCCTAGTGCCACACGCCTCCTCCATGTGGTCACTCACCACTCACCTCCTCCTCACACTCCTCTAGGACAGTCACCTCCTCCCAGTGCCACAAGCCTCCTCCATGTGGTCACTCACCACTCACCTCCTCCTCACACTCCTCTAGGACAGTCACCTCCTCACAGTGCCACACGCGTCCTCCATGTGGTCACTCACCACTCACCTCCTCCTCACACTCCTCTAGGACAGTCACCTCCTCCAGTGTCACACGCCTCCTCCATGTGGTCACTCACCACTCACCTCCTCCTCACACTCCTCTAGGACACTCACCTCCTCCCAGTGCCACACGCCTCCTCCATGTGGTCACTCACCATCACCTCCTCCTCACACTCCTCTAGGAGAGTCACCTCCTCCTAGTGCCACACGCCTCCTCCATGTGGTCACTCACCATCACCTCCTCCTCACACTCCTCTAGGAGAGTCACCTCCTCCCAGTGCTGCACGCCTCCTCCATGTGGTCACTCACCACTCACCTCCTCCTCACACTCCTCTAGGAGAGTCACCTCTTCCCAGTGCCACACGCCTCCTCCATGTGGTCACTCACCACTCACCTCCTCCTCACACTCCTCTAGGAGAGTCACCATTTCCCAGTGCCACACGCCTCCTCCATGTGGTCACTCACCACTCACCTCCTCCTCACACTCCTCTAGGACAGTCACCTCCTCCCAGTGCCACACGCCTCCTCCATGTGGTCACTCACCACTCACCTCCTCCTCACACTCCTCTAGGACAGTCACCTCCTCCCAGTGTCACACGCCTCCTCCATGTGGTCACTCACCACTCACCTCCTCCTCACACTCCTCTAGGAGAGTCACCTCCTCCAGTGTCACACGTCTACTCCATGTGGTCACTCACCACTCACCTCCTCCTCACACTCCTCTAGGACAGTCCACACGTGCGTTCCTCCGCTGGACCCTGCCTTTGTCTCCAGTTTACTCTTGCTGTACACCACCGCACCGCAGAGCACCTGGAGAATCCTGGAAACTCCTATCTCTGCCGTGTTTTCAACCTTGGAGATCACAGACCAGTGGAAGCCTACCTGGACTACGGCTGGGCAGAGACCCTGCCCAGGGCCAGGGCGGCTGGGATGCTGGGGGACTGGTGGTGTGGGGAGGGAGGCCCTTGGGGACAGGTGGCTTACCCAGGTTAGCTCTGGGAGTGCTCGACCCCGATCAGTCAGAGGGCAAGGGTTGTGGACGGCCGACCTGTAGCCTGGTATTCATGACCTGCTCTGCAGCGCCCCTTCCTGTGCCAGGTGTGTACGGCCTACGTACTAATGGGTCCCGTGTTCAGGGCCTTGCTCCTTGGTGTGATGTTGCCAGTGCTGGGACCTCTAAAGGGTGGAGCCCAGTGGGAAGTCCTCACGTGCTGGGGTGCTGCTCTCAGAAGAGATTTAGCATCCCTACGGGATCCCAGGTAGTTCCTGAAAGATGGCGTTCTTACAGAACAAGCTTGCCTTCCCAGTCTCCCTGGCTTCCTGTCCTGCCGTATGAGCTCTGCCTCTTGCACATGCTCCTGTTACAGCATCATCTGCAATGAGGCCTTCATCCCCGTCCCAGGGGCTGCCCAAGTTTGTAATTTAAGTCTCTCAACCTATAAGATAAATGACCTTCTTTTCTTTATAAGGTTTCCAGTTTCTAGTATTTTGTTTTAAGAAGACATTCACATGTGAACGACACATATAGTCACTATGATAAATACCTGAGTCAACTTATAAAGAAACAAGGTTAATTTGGCACGCAGTTCTAGAGGTTCCCAGTCTGAGGTCAGGCAATCCCAGCGTGTCAGACCTGTGGTGAGGCAGCGTATCATGACACGGGGGAGTAAAACCAGCACCTCATCACAAGGCAGGAAGCAGAAGAGACAGGAAGGGCTGGGCCCCACAAGCTCCCTCAAGGGCATGTCCCGAGTGACCTCAGGACCTTCCATCAGGCCCCCCTCCTGAAAGTGCCGTCACCTTTCCCTGTGCCGTCGGGGAACTAAGCCTTCACTGACCACAGGGGCTCTGGGGCAGGGCCGACTTCCCAACTGCAGCACTGACCAGTGTCGAGCTGCACGTGTCTCCACGCACACGAGGCAGCCCAGCAGTCGGAGAGGAACTGCTTTTATGTCTAAGCAGAGGGGCTGCCAGGCTCGGCCACTCACCTGCGCGCCAGGAGGAGCAGCGCCTCTCTGTGGGGGAAGATGCTCCTGTGCTCCTGAGCCCAGCGGCCGCTGGCAGCCGCTCAACCTTCTTGCCGAACTGTACTTCTAAGATGGGAATGACCTCTGGCATCTTGGCGGATATCACGCGATAGGCCACATCCGGCCTCCCAATGAACCGCTGGCGAACGCTGATTTCGTAAGGCGAGTGGACCCTGATGTCATCCACGTCTTCCCTCTCAAACCTGTGGAGGAGCGCAGCGCTGGAGTCCCGGATCTCCAACCCAGAAGCCAGCACGGCCAGCCCTCCTGGCCTAACGTGAAGCTCTGGGCCTTGGGAAACGACAGCAGGGACCTTGATCAAGACCCTGTCCTTTCCAGACGGCTCACTGCCAGCCCCAGAGGCGCTGTCCCCACGCTTCACTTCTGCTGGCATCTTCCAAAGCTTGGCGCTGAAAGGCCACCATGAAGGCGATTCCAGTTCTGTCAGCAATCTGAAAGAGTAAGGAACACAGACACCTGCATCCTCCGCTTTCAGAGAGTGGAGACTCTTGTTCGCTGGAAGACTGCTTTGACCTTTACTGTCACCATTAATGTTCCCACAAGCACCTGCAAAGCAGAAAGTGCAGGGTTGTTCCTCTGTCGTTGACGAGGGAAGCCCAAGGTTCAGGGCAGTGAGGACACCTGCCTAGAGGTGCCCAGCTGATCCGCAGTGAAGACATGGCGAACAGGCACAGCGAACTATGATATTTCTCTTTCCATAATAGGCTGCCTTGACCTGAGGACTCTTGGCTCAATATCAATCCTGATCGCAATGTCCAGAGAGCTAGGATAACTCTGCAGTGTGGACAGTCTGCACTGTTCAATGCACTGGGAGCCATCTATGGCTACTGAGCCCCTGAAATGCAGCCATTGCAACTGGGGCACTGAATTCTTAAGTCAATTCTAAGTTAGTGGCACCAGATTGGACAGCCAGACTATTAGTCTGTATTAGTCAGGTATTAGTACCACTAATACCACTAAGAAATATCTCTAAAGGGTCCAGAGAAGAGAGAAAACTGAAAGCAGGAAAGAAAAACAAAGATCCAATGGAACAAGAGGGAAGCAGAGTGAGACAAACTGAGCCATATTAGTATTCATACTAAACACAGTCCGGCCAAATACGCGAAGAAAAGGCAGGCTGTCACCCCAAGAAAGAAACAAGATCCGGCTCAGCGTACTGTGTGTGGACGCACAGGCAGAGCGAAGCCAAGGGTCCAGAGTCACGTACAAGCACAGGAGTGTGGGCGGGGCTGCGGCGCAGGGGGAGCACCTGGGCGGTGAGGCGCTGGGCTCACGCCTCAGCCCCGACATGGAGGAACGGATGAAGTAAAGGTCTGTCGACGAGGAGAACTAGGAAGGATTTCTAAGAAGTAAAGGAGTGCTAGTCACTAAGGTGAAGAGGGCGCTGCATGGTAGGAGAGCCTACCAACAGGAAGACTCACGTTAGGCGTGTGTGCATTCAACAGAACTTCAGAATCAGTCAAGCAGAAGCACTGACGAAACCAGCAGAAGGAACAATCACTACTGCGGATACACTTTTAAACCGGTAAAGTGTCTCTGGATTTAATCCCCAGTACCAAAAAAAATTTAATTCATTAATTTAATTAGATTAAAAAATAAAAGGTTTGAAAGGACACAAAGAGGAAGAGAAGAGGGATGTCTTGTCAGCTTACTGAGACCCTGTCTCAAAATAAAAAAATAAAGACAGAAAGGGCTGGGAACGTAGCTCAGTGGTACAGCCCACCTGGATTCAATCCCTAGTATCTGCACCCCCCAAAATTACTTTGTCCACCAAGAGATGAAACAAGAAATCAATACCTAAATAATAACCTCAAAATCCTCAAATATTTGGAAATTAAACACATGCTGAAGTAATACAGGATTCCAAAAAAGGAAAAAGGAAATTAGAACATATTGAAAGTCAATTAAAACAAAAAATAGAATAACAAAAACTGGTCGGAAAGCCAAGAGAGAAGCCACTAGACAGAAGACAACAGCTCTCAGTGCATACAAGAAAACTTCCCAGAAAGGTTAAAATCAGTGGCTAAGCTTCTATTTCAAAAAGTTTCAAAACAAAGGACAAACTAAATTCAAGTGAGTAGAAAAAAGAAATGCAGAAATCAATGAAATTGAAAACAGAAAAAATGAAACACTGACAAAATCAAATTCAGTTCTTTGAAGGCATTTAAAAAAATTAATAACCACTAACAAGAAATGAACAAGGAAAAAAAGGGAAAATGCAAATGACCAATATTGGGACTGAAAAGGAGAGAAAGGTTACCATAGATCTTGAAAGGCTTGTGGATCTTATTCTCAACACCAACAAATCAACAACTTAAATGAATGGAAACACTTGAAAAATCTAACCTTCTGCAACCAAAGCAAGAAAAAAAATCAAGAATATGAATTACATCTGTAATTCTTGCAACTCAGGTGGCTGAGGCAGGAGGCCAGCCTGGACACCTCAGCAAGACCTGCCTCAAAATAAAAAGAGCTAGGGACATGGCTTAGTGGGAGAGTGCCCCTGGGTTTCCTCCCCATGCTGCCACACAGAAAGGAAATGAATAGCTTTACAGAGAAATCAAATCTGTAATTAAAGATCTTGTCACGAGAAAACTATGATCCAGGAGGTTTTGTCATGGGAGAAGAGGCATCTCCTGAGAAGTCTCCGAGGAATTCCCAGAGGAGGAACTTGACTCAGGGCCAGTGGGGTTCCTTAAAAAAAAAAAAAAAAAAAAAATATATATAGATATATATATATACACACACACACACACACACATATTTAGTTGTCAATGGACCTTTATTTCTTATTTATATGTGGTGCTGAGACTCGAACCCAGCGCATCATGTGTGCTAGGCAAGTGCTCCGCCACTGAGCCACTGCCCCAGGCCGTCCAGTGGGGTTCTTGGCACAGTGTGGAAAGGAGTTGCAGAACGTGCCAGTCCAAAGCACAGACGGAGGCTTGTTTAGGAAAGCAGATGTTCAAGGAAGAGACGCCTTTGGGCAAAGCAAGGAACGTGCACCAGAGGGAGAAAGCAGGCTCTGCAGAGGGAGAGACAGCAACCTCTGGTGGAACGAATGCTCGGACTGACAGGGGCTGGTGCTCAGGGCTGGACGAGAGCGGGGCAGGTGGAGCTGCAGAGCTTCATGCCAGTGGCTCTGCCTGGTCCACAAGGGTATGGGCCGAGGGCGTGTTGCTGGAGACTTACCACTGGGCTTTCCATATCCCAAGGGCTCACAGGTGTTTCCTTTAAGACTCAGTACCTCTCTACGTACCCTAAAATCCCTATCTCAGTTTCACTGAGAATTCACTGGGTGAATTCTGTCAAATATTAAGAAAGAAATAATACCAACCATGTAAAAAATAGTATGAGAGTAAGTGCTTTGCCTTCATGTCAGGACCACGTAACTCTCATGCCAAACCAGTGAGACGTTACACGAAGGTGACACGTGACACCTGGGGTGGGAGGGATCTCCCGGTGCAGAGGGACTTCTACTTGGTCTTTCAGCCTCCTGGCACATCCTGAAGAGAATGTAAGGAGGAGTCATATTTAGCAGAGGAAGAAACTATCGAAAAGCGAAAGGGCTTGAAGGAGGCACATTCCCAGAGCAGAATCTGGCTGTTTCAAGAGTGGGAGGTGCTTTTTGGGGGTCCTCTGGTTGTTTTTGTAGAGGGACGTTTTTGAGGAGGGGTCTGGGAAGGTGGGAGGGGATGGGGTCACCCTGGCACCACCCTGGGCTCACACGACGGTTCTGGTGGCCTGGCCCTTCTATGGCTCTGTGGGTGGAGGCCATCTGCACTCTGGTCAGCAGATGGTCTGGAATGCACTGATAACTCTAGGTTTCTTAAAATATCGTACCTTTGCCAGGCATGGGTGCATTCCTGTGAACCCAACAGCTCAGGAGTCCGAGGAAAGAGGATCGCAAGTTCAAAGTCAGCCTCGGCAACTCAGCGAGGCCCTAAGCAACTCAGCAAGACCCTGTCTTTAAAAATAAAAAGGGTTGGGAATGTGGCTCAGAGGTCAGGGGTCCCTGGGCTCAATGTCCAGTATCAAAAAAACAAAACAAAAATCCCCCAAAAAACATTGCATTTTCCTTTGTTAAATCTGTTTAAAAGTACGTGTGTTAGTACACTGCACAGGCAAACTGAAAGTGCACAGGACCGTTTTCATAAGTGAGTGAATTCAGAGTCACTTTAAGGTCTACATATTGCTTTGAAAGTTTGAGAGTGGCAAGCCAGGAAGGACAGGCCTGGGGAGTACAGCGGGAGCACAGTTATCACAGGCTTTCAGAGCCAAAGCTGCAGTCTCTTTCTCCTTCCCTTTTGTTTCTTTTCCATTCTACCTCCTTACCAACAGGTTTTATAACACAGAAGCAAAATTCCTCATGAAAACATCGGCAACTCACATCTGACGTGTTAGGGGACAGACAGACGAGGATGGTGGGAACACGCGAGAACGATCCTCGACCACGGGCCTGCCGTGTGCCCCACACCTTCCGTGCCCGCACCCTGCCCGGCCTGCGTGGACACGGTGTGTCGCCTTCCTCAGCAAGCCGAGGCAGGGCAAAGGTCAGGCAGTCGGTGCAGGCAGGAAGGATGGGGTCCAGAGAAACAACACACTTGTAACGGGCAACCTCTGCACCCCAGATCTGTCACCCACACAGGAAGAAAGAAAGACAGTGACTAAGAGAGGGCAAGTAAACCCCTCCCACGGACTTCAGCTCCGAAGCCCCACTTCTCTCCAGAGAAGCCTGTCTACATCCCTTTCTTAAACAGAACTTGCTCCCTACACTTGCCTCAGCGTCTCTCCAGTGTGTGATCTTGAACGAGAACAGGTTCCCTCTCAGCAACAGACTTCACCAGTGATATATAAGATGTAATAAAACTTGAGGAAGTGGTATTCAACTCAGGAAGATGCAGTTGGAAATTAATCCGTGTCATTCATCTTCCAGGAGAGAAACAGAAGGATAACTCTATGATCACCACAACAGATGGAGAAATAACCTGAAGAACTTCATCACTCAACCATGTTAAAACTTCAGCAAGCTAGAAAGAAGAAAATTATCCAGTTGGATAAAGATTGTCCTATAGAAAAAATATGTCTCCCTCTCCTCCTCCTCCTCCCTTTCTGTTTTGTTTCTTCAATAAAATTTACATCCCGCTCTTGCCTCGGCATTTCTCCGGTGTTTATTGGACACCCAGGGGAGCAAGGACCCGACCCTGATTTTCAAGACCAGTTCCAGAGGGCCTCTTCCCCCACCTCGCTGCATGTGTCTCTTCATCTGCACCCTTTGTAATATCTTTATGATAAACCAGTAACTATAAGGAAGTATTTCCCTCTGCTCTGTGAACCACTTGAGCAAATTAATGCAATCCAAGGGGTGGTCATAGGGATCCCAATTTATTGCCGATTTATTGTGTTAGAAGCACAGTTAGGATAGCCTGGCTGGATCTCAGGTGGGGCTACCCTGCGGACTGACCTGTCAATCTGTGGGAGCTATCTGCAGACAGACAGACAGTCAAACTGAATTGAATCAGAGGGACACTCAGGTGGAGTTCACTATGGACCTGACTGCTTGCCGGGCAGGGTGGAGGGGCAAGCACCACATCTGGTTTCAGAAGCACTCTGTACTGTGATGTAAGAGTATAGGAGAAACTGAGTCTGTTTTATCACTCTAGTGTTGGATTCCACGGATGAAGACTTACAAAGAAGCCAATAGGAATGTCCAAAGAATGAAGGAAACCATGTCAAAAAGATCCAAGGTGAGCATGGTGATGATTTGTTAAAGAAAACTACCAATAAGGAGATAGAAATTTATATTAAAAGAACCAAATGGGCCAGATGCAGTGGCACATGCCTGTAATCCCAGCAGCTCGGAGACTGAAGCAGAGGATTGCAAGTTCAAAGCCAGCCTCAAAACTTAGTGAGGACCTAAGCCACTCAGTGAGACCCTGTCTCTAAATAAATATAAAAAGGACTGAGGATGTGGCTCAGTGGTAGAGTGTCCCCTGATTCATCTTCAGTAGCGCACACACACTCACAGAGAGAGAACCAAATGGAAATTCTCAAAGTAAAATAACAGAAATGAAAACTTCATGAAAGAGGATGAATCTGTATCTGCAATCACAAAGAATCAGAATTTGAAGACAGACATACAGCCTGAAGATCAGGAAAGAGGGGAAAGGATGAAAATTTCAGGTCCTGGGGATCTGTGGAACCCATTAAGAACATCACCAAGTCACCTACGTTGGTGTGGGAAGAAAGGAGAGAGAGGCTCAGAGAGAACCGGCACAGTGAAGTATCAAAACTACCCACATTTCATGAGAAGGACAGGCTAAATACCCAAGAATCCGAGCCAACCGCTAGCCAAGTGACCACAGAGATGCACACCTGCCCTAGTGAGCCAGAGCCAAGGAGAGCAGCTGATGGACATCCCCACACAACAGTCCAGAGGACCAGCTCCCCTCCCAGAGTCCCGGGTCCGAAGACCAGATGAAATGCAGATTTAGATGAATACAGAGTCTTGTAATATAATACCCCAGCCATCTAGGACACAATGGAATATCGCTTGTCGTATCAAGAACTAGGAAATTCTAGCTGGGTGCAGTGGGGCACACCCGTAATCCTAGCAGCTTGGGAGGCTGAGGCAGGAGGACCACAAGTTCAAAGCCAGCCTCAGCAATTTAGCAAGGCCCAAGCAACTCAGTGAGACCCTATCTCAAGATAAAACATTAAAAGGGTTGGGGATGTAGCTCAGGAGTCAAGCACCCCTGGGTTCAATCCCCAGTACCACAAAAGAAAAGGAATCAGGAATAAACTTAATTTAATCAAGGCGAGAAAGACTTGTGTACTGAAACTGTAAAACACTGATGAACAATGTTAAAAAACATAATGGAAGACATCCCATCTTCATGGAGTGGGAGACTAACTACACATTTGTTAAAATGTGCACAATTCCCAAAGCATTACAGATTTGATCTCATTAAAATACCAATTTTTAAAAGAGATAATTCTAAAACTCATATGGAACCACAAAAGACCCAACACAACCTTGAGACACAAGAACAAAATTAGAAACACCACACGTCCTCATTTCAACTACATTATAATCAAAAGAGCATGTCACTGACATGAAAGCAACTATACAGACATATAGAACAGCATGCAGACTCTTCTGCCCTGAGCCCACTCAAAACTGGGGGCTCTTCCGGTCACTTGGAGATGGACCAGAGCAGCGTGGACTACGATGCCTCCACACCCGAGGTGCCCACCTCGCACCGTGGCTCTGTCTTGGTCACACCCCTCCCGTGGCTGCCCAGCTCTGGGCCCCTTCTCTTTTGAGAAGTCTGTCTGTACCCATTTATTTTCTTTTTTTTTCTATCCCTTTCTTAAAACTTAGCAGAGATATCTAAATGTGCCTCACACTGAGGCAAATGTAGAGGAACCTAGGTGGCCAGGGAAGACGGCAGTGGGCAGGGAGAGGACCTTCTAATGAGGTCAACTTCCAGGGTGATGAAAAGGCTCGTGGACACAAGGGGGGACCCATCAGACAGACACTTGTGTGCTCATGTTCCTAAGTGGGGGATCCAACAGAAAAACCAGGACAGACGCATGGACACAGGGGCACCAATCAATCACAGTGGGGAGAGCGTGGGCAGGGGAGGAGGTGAGGGCAGGAGGAAGTTCCAGAGACCACAAAGAGAACAGGCCAAAACTGCCCCCGACTCCTGACGCCAGGGCCCTTCTCTTTGGAGACTTCTGTGTCCATCGCTTTACAATCAACCTGCTGCTTGCTCGCTGTCTGCGTCCTGTTCTTCAATTCTTTGCCAACTGGAGACAAGGAACCCAGCACCCCTAGAAAGTAGCAATACCACTGGCACTCTAGAAATTTCAATGAGGTGGAAGCCCCCAGATTTCTGCAGGTTTATTTCCCACCCACTGAAACACGAACATCATATCAAAAAGTCCAGAGTGGCTGCTATCCCTCTCTCGCGTGGTCCAGACAACATACTCTCATCAATGCGATGGACCAGTGTGATACCTTCTATAAAGGAACGCAATTAAGATTCCTACAACTTAGTTACAGTCCAGGGCTGGAGAGCTGACAGACGCTGAGGTCGGACAGGGACGGCGTATCGCTGGCCTTGTCACCTGAAAGCAAAGTGCTTCTGGTAGGCTAAATGGAGAACATCTGTCATTCCTTGGTGATGAGAACACTCAGAATTCTCTCTTCTGGCCACTTTGAATTATATGACACAGTGATACCAAAGAGAAGGGGCCCCGGTGCAGCTGGCTGTCTTACAGACCCCAGGACCCCCTCTCTCATGACTGTCTTCTCTTTCTTACCCACAGGCACGAGTAGGAGCAGGAGCAGGAGGTTTAATGTTAGCGACCCAGAGTGTGGAGCAGCAAGTCGGGAAGCTGACCATCAGTACCCAGTGCTCCTTCCTTGAAAACCAGCTCACTCTTGACTCCATCCTCCACTGCCCACACTGACTGCCTGACCTTTGCCCCACCCCGGTTTGCTGAGGAATGAAACATCCTGTCCACGTGGGCCAGGTAGGACTGCAGGCAGAGTGCTTTTTAGCAAAGAAAGCATGTGGGGTCAGCAGAGTGGGTCATTGTATAGGGTCACTCTCAGCCTCGTGTCCCCACCATCCTCACCTGTCTGACCCCTAACAATAGCGTCACTGACTCTAGTCGCCTTTCCGTGTCCTAGAACAGCTGAACACCTTTCTCCCAGCTGGCTACGACTCGGTGCCTGTTAAACAACCTCTGCCTCCTCCCTGGTCCTATTCCCCGGTCCTATTCCCCTCCTGGTAAATGCTTTTCTGTTCTCCACCTCTGTGAGCTCAGCTTTTCAGTTTTCATGCATGTGTGAAATCACGTCACGCCTGTCTTTCTGTGCCCGCCTTACCTCACGGACAATGCTTTCTGTCCAGGCCCATCAGTGTTGTTGTAAAGGGCGGGATTTCATCACCTCTGTGACTGCATTGTATTTCACTGGTAAATACATTACACTTTCTTTGCCCATTCATGTACTGGTGAACACAGACTATTATGACTATTATGAACTGATCACTTCTTTGCCTCTGTTGCTCATTATGATATGAGAAATGGAAAGTCTGAAAGTTTGGTGGTTCATTTTCAGAATTCAGTATTTATCCCTAAAGGTAAGATTTCTGGGGATATAAGATGAATAGCCAGAGGGACACGGGGCAGAGTGGTTACCCACAGTTAAGTCACACAACAGCACGGGAGCCTGCAGAGGTGGCAGATTCAGAGTTCACGCATCTGACAGCCATTGAAAGCAGGGTCAGCCTGACCAACCAAAAAGCAATGTTGAGCTGGGCGGCTGTGGCTCAGTTGTAGAGCACTTGCCTACCACATGTAAATAAATGAATAAAGGTCCATCAACAACTAAAAAATGCTTAAATTAAAAAAAAAAGAAACAGTAATGTAAGTCAGGTGGGGTGGCGCACATCCGTAATCCCAGCAGCTCAGGAAGCTGAGGCAGAAGGATCTCAAGTTCAACGCCAGCCTCGGCAACTTGTGAGGCCCTAAGCAACTCACCAAGATCGGTACAAAAAGAAAAAAAAGAGAAGAAAACAGTAACTTAAATGAAGGGGTAAGAACAACATGTGTCAAAATGTGCTCGCCCAGGAGGCTTTCCCACACGGGAGAACGGGGAGGTGGAGACGACTAGGGTGCTTGTCTTAAATGACCACAGGAGGCAAGTAAAGCCTAGGCGGCATCCCGGAGGCCGCACCCCGCCGCCCTCGGCCCAGGAACGGGGAGCCCGCGCACAGGAGGTGAGATGCTGATTCTGACCATGTTGGTGTGCCTGGCCAACTGATGTCCGTCTTGCAAGACCCTCACCAAAGCCTTTCTGCTGCACCTTGTGCCTCCCAGTCCACCCTTGGGCTTGGGCAGGGAGTGTGCTTCTCACAGTGGTGACCACCCCACCCTGCCTGTGTGATGAAGTGCCATCCCTTGGCCCTGATGGCCAGGATCCAACTGCTCCCGCTGCATTCGAGGACCCAGTCTGGGACCGCTGACCCCGGGCTCTGGGAGGCTGCTGAGGCTCTCACAGTGACTCCCACGGCTGCGGTGCGGGTATGTCCTGCAGGTCTCCCAGGCAGCCAGCGGCTCTCCTGTGGTGCACGGGTTCCGTCATCCCACCTCCCTATTTCTTTAGAGACCTCCCTGCAAGGAAAACCTGACGCTTCAACTCCATCTAGCGTGGGCCACCATTTGGTCCATGCTTCAGCCAACGAAGCAATCAAACTCTCAGGCCCTTTCCAAACCCTCAGCACTGACACTGAATCTAGACCCTCTAAGCTAAGCTTGGCCTGACGCAGAGTCACAGCATGAACATCATGATCCATTAGCCCTAACGTCCATTTCTGCCCATACTCTCCAGAGTTTGCCTGCATGAACTGGAAAGTCACGGGGCTCCTCACACATCACAACGTGTACTGCATCTTTCGGGATCTGCTGGGGCTTCCTGTAGGATGGGGCTCTGGATTCAGTGTCAGAACTCTTAGACTTGTGGCTCTGGGGGCCATGAGCTCCTTCAGAGCAGGCAAGGGAACTTCTAGTCACGTGTGCAAAGACCCAAGCTCAGCTCTTCTTTCTCCACAGGGTCCAGGGCAGTTAGGACGACCAGCCAGGCTCACTGTGCTCACGAGGCTGTCAGTCAAGTGCACGGTCACCAGAGCAGTCCTTCTGAGTCTGACCAGGAGCACCATGGTCAGGTTTTGCATGTCTCTACGGCCACGTCATGCCAGGGATTGGCAGGGCCCTCTATACCACTGCAGGTAGAGCCCTCAGCAGCTTGATTCCAATGAGGTCAAAGAACAATTCAGAAAACTCATCCTTCACTCCTGTTACCAGTCAGGGTTCTGCAGGGAAACAGGACCCGTGGGGTACATCAGTGTGTGAGTGTGCGTGTGTGCAGGGGTGGAGGGGGGGCAGAGAGGAGGGAGGGGAAGACAGGGGAAGGGGCAAGGGGGATACTTCAGGGTCACAAGGGAATACAGCAGTCACAAGAGGGCAGGAACTGGGTCTCCGGTTAGGGGTCTATTCCCATTATGCAGGAGGGTGCTGGTTCTAATGAGGCACAACCAGAACTGAGGCAGGGGCTGCTGGGAGGGCCAAGAGAGATGGGCCACCCAAGACTGAATGAGGAATGCAGGGCAGCATGGGGAGACTGGTGGCCTCTCCCAAGCAAGGAGCGGGTGACAGAGTAGGCTCCTTGGACGTCCTCCGCTGTCAGGAGGCCTGCTGAAGAGACCTCAGCACAGGGTCAGGGGCTGGGCTCAGCCTCTGTGAGTGGTGCCTCAATGCTAGGACCCTGCTTCTTTTCCACTCGGTCACTGAGTTTGCAGGAAGGAACAACAAGAGCTCAAATGGGTCAAGGGTGTGTGGTTTGTTTGTTTATTTTGATACTGGGGTTTGAACCTAGGAGCCCTTGAGCACTGAGCCACATTTGCAGCCCATTTTTACTTTAAGACAGGGTCTCACTAAGTTGCTGAGGCTGGCTATGAATTTGCGATCCTCCTGCCTCAGCCTCCTGAGCTGCTGGGATCACAGGTGTGCACCACCACACATGGCAGTGTGAGCATTTTTAACCTTATTTCTTAGCAGGAACCAAAAGGAAGCAATGGAAACTTCAGGATTGCACAGCAGACCAAAAATACTGCCTTATAAATCTCTCCCTGAGTTGACTTAGAATATCTAGCCGTGTGCGTAAGAAGTCGGAAACATAGCGACATGGTCACCTGAAGAGAGGCGGAGCCACATGTGAAAGATGGCTGCTGGAGTGGATAAAGACGTCCAGTCTCAAACACCTACTTCACTTGAAGGGGCTTCACGTTGGGGACTGAAATAAGGTGATGTACCAATGATAGTAAGAATCTTCTCATACACAAGCCTCTGCCTGGGATAGTGAGGGCTCTGAGGAGACACGTGAGCTGCATCCACCTGCCAGGCCAATGTCCTGAGGCACCACGCCCTCCCGGCCTTCCTCTGGAAGCCCCACGGTATGCCCCAGAGTGAACTGGAGCACCAGCTCAGGGGACTCTGGACTTCTTGGGTGGAGGGCAGAGCGCTGACCCACGGTCACCAGTCTGTTTGCCAGCCTAAAGCAGATGTCATGGCTGAGGCCATGTAACTGCCTATCTGGCTGGGCGCAGCACCTAGACACTTGGTTGAGCGTGATTCTGGAGGTTGGGAGGTTAGATTTAAACTAGTAGACTGTGAGGAAAGCACATGATGCCCCATAATGTGGGTGGGCCTGTCCAGTCACTGGAGGACGTGAACAGAGCAAGGCCCAGCCTTCTCTGGGAAGAAGAAACAAGCAGATGACCCAGGTTTCAAGTGACGCTTTCCCTGGGCCTCCAGAAGACTCTGTATCTGTTATTTCTGGAGAGCCCCAACTAAGAAAACAGGGGGAACCAAGGACATATCTGTTCTATGCGCTCTGCTGTCTCCCTGCTCCTAGGGCAAACGCGGCACATGGCCACGCTCCACGGCACCGTCTGATGAAAGGAATCCCTCTGGCTCCGTAAGCAGGTAGGACCTGACTGCAGTCCAACCACCCACAACGAGCAGACTTGTGCCCAGACCTACACCAGGCATGAGTCTGTGTGGCAAAGGCTGCCCGTCCAGGAGGGAGGAGGGGAACTGAGCGTTCTGCCTGCACAGTGGCAGGGACGCAATGACCACCCTCTAAATCCAGGCCCTCCTCTGCGGGGCACATCCTCTGACCCCGGGGCTCTCCTGAAGCCATGGGTAGTGCCACACCTACATGTGCTGTTTCTCATACACACATGGCACGACACCGGTTAAATCATAAACTAGGCCCAGCAGAGATTAATAGCCACCCATAATAACAGAGCAAACAGAACGACGTATTGTAAACATGATGCATGTAAACAGATGTAAACGTGGTCTGTCTCCAAAAAACATCTTGTTATATTTTCTCCCATTCACTTAAGGGAAGCACTTTATGGCTTCTCTTTGGCATATCTGAACTGCCCGCTTCACCACCCCTGCACGTTGGGACCTTCATTAAGTAAAACAAAGATTACTCAAACACAAGCTAATGATACCCTGATAGCAGGTCTGATAACCAAGTGAGCACGCGCTGAACAAATGGGTGGCTCACACTCTGGGCAGGATGGGGCAGAAGGTGGGAGATTTCATCCTGCTGCTCAGCAGAGCGCACAATTTACAACTTAGGGAACTATCTCAGGAATTTTGCATTTAAATCTTGGACCATGTTTGACAGTAGATAACTAAAACTGAGGACATAAAACCATAGATAAGGAGTGCTACTATCATTATAAAAACCAGATTTCAAAACTAATTTTGAAAAATAAACAATGAAATTTAAAAGACGGGAGATCCAAGATGGTGGACTACAGGGAGGCTGCGTTCCTTGTCACTCTGTAACTCGGGTTTCAAGCAGAGGATATCTGTTTCTTGGTGAGGCAGTTTTTGCTGCTTATTGATCCCCTGCTGTTTGCCCCATTTGTCTACTGTGATCACCTGCAGTTTGCCAGCATATCGATGCCTTTTGAGTGAAGATTGCTCACTGTCAGGTGCCTATCATCCGCCATTTGCCTGCCATTTGCCTGTCCATCGCCTGCCTTTCACCTACCCAGCACCCACCACCCGATGTTCACCTGCCGATCATCCGACAGCAGTCAGCACTAACTCAGACCGCCAGTGGAGCACCAGCTGCCTGCTGTTGCCTGGAAGTCCACTGTCACAGTACCCATGGTATACATGGCTGCCAACATTTCGAGACAACAGCCAGGACCTTTAGGACCCCTGTCCAGACTGACTGAGCCCCGTCTCCAGGATCCTGCAACCAGACCAGCCATACCATGCCTCCAGGACCTCCACTGACCACGCCCACACTCCAAGTTGCAGCTCCCCATTAGCCAACACATTTGGAAGCCAAAGCAGCCATCTTGGGTATCCTGGAAACCGTTATCTCCCATCTTTAGGTGGGGCAAATCCCATCCTGAGACGCCTGCTGGAGACAGGAAGCTCATTGTCAGGTGCCTTACATCAGGCTACTGAAGACTGGGAGGTTTGAATACTATATGACTGTTATAGTGTGAATTTTTTTTCCTTTTTTTTTCCCTTATATTTCTCCTCCTTTTGAAAATTTAAGTTTTATTTCTTTACTTTTCTTGCTCTATTTTTCTTTTGTTTACCTGTTTCCTCAGAATATCTTTCTCCCTCTCCTCATGCTAACAACCAACTTCTTTGATTATACTTTTACTCTTTCAATGATCTAGACCTTCTATATACTCTTTTCTTATCCCATTAACAGCTATATCCTACACCCCTCTGCATCCTCTTTGTCTTCCATTAGAAATTGAAGACCTTATTGCAAATCTATTTGTTATACTGAAGATAATAATTGAACTCATTCTGTTATTATGACAATATTGTTAATGTCTTCATAGGGGCTAATTGTTTTAGGGCAGCATATTGTCTGTACTAGCAATGCTAATATTGATCTCCCCCTTAAAGAAAAGGTTTGGAAACATATAGGGTCATTATAAGCCTATAAGGGGGAAAACTACAATTCTCCAGATCTGTACTGCTAGAGGGGAAGAAACATTAACAACATGAAAAAACAAGGGAAGAAAATGATCCAAAAAACCCTAGATTCTATATTAATAGAACCCAGTGACAGCATGGTAGAAGAAATGTCAGAAAAGGACTTCAGAATATACATAGTTAAAATGATTCATGAAGCAAATAGGAGATAAGAGAGCAAATGCAGGTAATGAATGATCACAATAATAAGCAGTTGAAAGAGCAACAGCAGGAAGTAAAAGATCATTTAAACAAAGAGATAGAGATCCTCACAAAAAACAAAAAACAAAAAACAAAAAAAATCCTTAAAATGAAGGAAACAATAAACCAAATAAAAAACTCAATGGAAAGCATCAACACAGACTAGACCACTTGGAAGACAGAACCTCAGACAATGAACAAAATATTTAATCTTGAAAATAAAGTTGCTCAGAGAAAATGGTAAGAAATCATGAACAGAAACTCCAAGAATTGTGGGACATCATGAAAGACCAAATTTAAGAATTATTGGGATTGAGGAAGGCACAGAGATACAAACCAAAGGAATGAACAACCTATTCAATGAAATAATATCAGAAAATTTCCCAAACTTGAAGAATGAAATGGAAACTCAAATACAAGAGGCTTACAGAACACCAAATGCACAAAATCACAACAGATCCACACCAAGGCACATTATAATGAAAATGCCTAACATTCAAAATAAAGATAGGATTTTGAATGCTGTGAGAAAAAAGCATCAGATTACATATAGGGGTAGACCAATACTGATATCAACAGATTTCTCAGCCCAGACTCTAAAAGCTAGAAGGGCCTGGAACAACATATTTCAAGCTCTGAAAGAACATGGTTGCCAACCAAGTATCCTATACCCAGCAAAACTAACCTTCAGATTTGAAGATGAAATAAAATCCTTCCATGATAAACAAAGTTAAAAGAATTTACAATAGAAAGACCATGCTATGGAATATCTCAACAAAATATTCTAAGGGGAGGAAATGAAAAACAACAATGTAGGTCACAAAGGGCTGAAATACCTTAAAAGAAAAACCATTCAAAGGAGAAACCACGTCAAGTTAAAAGCCAAAAATGAGCCCAATGACTGAGAATACAAATCATATCTCAATAATAACCCTGAACGTTAATGGCCTAAACTCATCAATCAAATGACATAGACTGGCAGAATGGATTAAAAACAAAGACCCAACAATATGCTGCTTTCAAGAAAAAGACATCCACAGACTAAAGGTGAAAGGGGAAAGGATGGGAAAAAAACCTACCATGCACATGGACTCAGTAAAAAAGTGGGGGTTTCCATCTTTATAACAGATAAAGTGGACTTCAAGCCAAAGTTAGTCAGAAGGAATAAGAAGGACATTTCATACTGCTTGTGGGAACCATAAATCAGGAAGACATAACATAGTAAATATTTATGCCCCAAACAACAGTGCATCCCTGTACATCAAACAAATCCTTCTCAATTCCAGGAATCAACACCAATCACAACACAATAATTCTGGGTGATTTTAACACACCACTGTCACCACTAGATAGATCTTCCAAACAAAAACCAAACAGAGAAACACAGAACTCATAACACAATCAATAACCTAGACTTAATAGACATATGTAGAATATTCCATCCATCAACAAGCAGATTCACTTTCTTCTCAGCAGCACATGGAATCTTCTCTAAAATTGACCATATGCTATATCACAAAGCAGCCATTGGTAACTGCAAAAAAATAGAGATACTGCCTTGTGTTCTATCAGATCATAATGGAATGAAATTAGAAATCAATGACAAAAAAATTACTCCAACACCTGGAGACTAATAATATGCTATTGAATGAAACATGGAAAACAGAAAACATCAGGAGGAGATAAAAAATTCTTAGAGGTCAATGAGAATGACTATACAACATATCCAATCTCTGGGACACTGTGAAAGCAGTGCTAAGAGGAAAACTCATTGCATGGAGCGCATTCCAGAAAAGAATGAAAAGTCAACACTAAATGACCTAACATTACAGCTCAGAGCCCTAGAAAAAGAAGAACAGAACAACACCAAAAGGAGCAGAAGACAGGAAATAATTAAGATCTGAGCTGAAATCAATGAAACTGAAACAAAAGAAACAATTCAAAAAATTGACAAAACAAAAAGTTGGTTCTTTGAAAAAGTAAACAAAATAGACAAACCCTTAGCCACCCTAACAAAGAGAAGGAGAAATAAACTCAAATTACTAAAATTCATGATGAAAAAGGAAATAGCACGACAAACACCACTGAAAGACTTAACATAATGAAAGCTACTTTGAAAATCTATACTCCAACAAAATAGAAAATACTGAAGACAGCACAAATTTCTAGAGATGTATGCTCCTCCTAAACTGAACCAGGAGGACATACACAATTTAAACAGATCAATATCAAGCAATGAAATAGAAGAAGGCATTGAAAACCTACCAACCCAGAAAAGCCCAGAACCAGATGGATTCTCAGCCAAGTTCTACAAGACCTTCAAAGAAGAACTCATTCCAATACTTCTCAAAGTATTCCAGGAAATAGAAAAGGAGGGTACCCTACCAAACTCATTCTATTAAGCTACCATCACCCTCAACCCAAACCAGACAAAGACATACCAGGAAAGAAAATTTTAGATCGATATCTCTGATGAATATAGATTCAAAAATTCTTAACAAAATCCTTGCAAACTGAATTCAAATACATATTAAGAAGATAGTGCACCATGATCAAGTGGGACTCATCCCAGGAATGCAAGTTTAGTTCAACATCAGTAAATCATAATGTAATCCATCATGTCGATAGACTTAATTATAAGAATCACGTGGTTATTTCAATTGACACAGAAAAAGCATACAACAAAATAGAACACAACACTCCTTCATGCTCAAACACTAGAAAAAACAGGGATAGTAGGAACATACCTGAACATTGTAAAGGCTATTTATGCTAAGCCCATGGCCAAATCATTCTTAATGGAGAAAAACTGAAACCATTCCCTTTAAAAACTGGAACAAGACAGGGATGCCCTCTTTCACCACTTCTATTCAACATTGTCCTGGAAATACCAGCCAGAGCAATTAGACAGACTAAAGAAATACCAGCCAGAGCAATTAGACAGACTAAAGAAATTAAAGGGATATGAATAGGAAAAGAGGAACTCAAGCTGCACTATTTGCTGAAGACATGATTCTATATTTAGAGGATCCAAAAAACTCCTCCAGAAAACTTCTAGACATCATCAATGAATTCAGCAAAATAGCAGGCTATAAAATCAACACGCATAAATCTAAAACATTTTTATTCATAAGCAATGAACATCTGAAGGGAAATGAAAACAACTCCATTCACAATAGCCTAAAAAAATACTTGGGAATCAATCTAACCAAAGAGGCGAAAAATCTCTACAATGAAAACTACAGAACATTAAAGAAAGAAATTGAAAAAGACCTTAGAAGATGGAAAGATCTTCCGTGTTCTTGGAGAGACAGAATTAATATCATCAAATGGTCATACTCCAAAGGTGCTACACAGATTTAACACAATTCCAATTAAAATCCCTATGACACTTGTCATAGAAACATAAAAAGCAATCATGAAATTCATCTGGAAGAACAAAGACCCAGAATAGCCAAAGCAATCCTGGGCAGGAAGAGTGATGCAGGAGGTATCTCAATACCAGTCCTCAAACTCTACTGTAGAGCAATAGTAAGAAAAACAGCATGGTATTGGCACCAAAATAGACAGGTAGACCAATGGTACAAGATAGAAGACACAGACACATACCTCATACTAGACCAAGGTGCCAAAAACTTACAATGGAGAAAAGATAGCCTCTTCAACAAATGGTGCTGGCAAAACTGGAAATCCATGTGCAGTAAAATGAAACTAAACCCCTATCTCTCACCCTGTACAAAACTCGACTCAAAATGGATCAAGGATCTAGGAATTAGACCTGAGACCCTTCACCAAATAGAAGAAAAAGTAGGCCCCAATCTCCATCATGTTGGCTTAAGACCATACTTCTTTAACAAGACCCCACAGCACAAGAAATAAAAGCAAGAATCAACAAATGGAATAGATTCAAATTTAAAAGTTTTTTCTCAGCACAGGAAACAATCGACAATGTGAAAAGAGAGGCTACAGAGTCAGAGAAAATCTTTCCACACACACTTCAGACAGAGCACTCATCTCCTAAGTTTATAAAGAACTTAAAAAACTTTACACCCAAAATACAAAGAACCCAATCAGTAAATGGGCTAAGGAAATGGGCAGACACTTCACAGAAGATAAACAGATGATCAACAAATATATGAAAAAGTGCTCATCATCCCTAGTAATTAGAGAAATGCAAATTTAAACCACCCTAAGATTTCATCTAACTCCAATTAGAATGGCTATAATCAAGAACACAAGCAATAATAAGTGTTGGTGTGGATGTGGGGAAAAAGGCACACTCATACATTGCTGGTAGAGTTGCAAATTGGTGCAGCCACTCTGGAAAGCAGTATGGAGATTCCTCAGAAAGCTTGGAATGGACCCATCATTTGACCCAGTTGTCCCACTCCTTGGTTTACACCCAAAGGACTTAAAATCAGTGTACTCCAGTGATGCAGCCACATCAATGTTCACAGCAGCTCAATTCACAAAAGCTAGATTGTGGAACCAACCTAGATGCCCTTCAGTTGACGAATGGATAAAGAAACTGTGGTATATATACACAGTGGAATATTAGTCAGTCACAAAGAAGAATAAAATTATGGCATTTGCTGGTAAATGAATGAAGTTGGAAAATATCATGTAAGTGAAATAGGTCAAGCCCGAAAATCCAAAGGCCTAATGCTTTCTCTGATAAGTGGATGACGAGATATAATGAGGTGGGGGTGGGGGAAAGAGAAGAATGAAGGATCTTTGGATGGCGTAGAGGAAAAAGGGGTGGGAGAGGGTAGGGGATGGATAGATAGTAGAATGAAACAGACAGTATTATCCTATGTGTATGTATGATTACATGAATGGTGTGAATCTACATTGTGTACAATCATAGAAATGAAAAGTTGTACCTCATTTGTGTACAATGAATGAAAATACAGTATGTAAAAATAAAAAAAATTTAATAAAAATATGAAATCTTGTGCACCTAGCTGTCCTTCAAAAGATGAATGGATCAAGAAAATCTGGTATGTGTATGTGTGTATACATACATATACACACACACACATACATATCTATATACACATATAAACATATATACACTTACAATGGAATATTACTTAGCTTTAAGAAGAATGAAATTCTTATTAAAGGTCTCTATAAAAGCAATCACATTTCTAACATTCACTATTGAGTCAGTGAGCTTACTGTTACTATAAGAAATACCTGAGATAGTCCGCTTATAAAGGAAAAAGCTTTATTTTGGTTCATCTGTTGAAGGACACCTAGATGCATGAGATGCAACTAGATTTCATGTATGGAGTTGGGAGAATATTATGCTAAATGAAATAAGCCAAAGCCAAA
The DNA here is from genome assembly GCF_902686445.1 of Sciurus carolinensis. NCBI lineage: Eukaryota > Metazoa > Chordata > Mammalia > Rodentia > Sciuridae > Sciurus > Sciurus carolinensis. The sequence goes on along the minus strand of NW_025920128.1, from coordinate 214,983 downwards.
AAACCAAAGGCTAAATGTTTTCTCTGATATGTGGATGCTAACTCACACTAAGGGGTGGGGGTGCTAGGGAAAAATAGTCACTTTAGATTAGGTAGAGAGGAGTGAAGCAAGGGGAAGGGATATAGGGACAGGAAGGACCGTAGAGTGAAACAGACATCATCATCTCATGTACACGTACGACTGCATGACTGATGTGATCCTATAATATGTGTCCAATCAGAAAAATGAGAAATTATACTCCATCTTGTATGATTTATCAAAATGCATGAATGCATTCTACTGTCATGTATAACTAATTAGAACAAATTTAGAAATTAAAAAAAAATTCTAAAAGACATTTAAAAGAAGTTAGAACCTCATGTGATAAAAAAGAATATTTTCAAAGACACACCTTTAGGGAGAACAGCTGGGATACTGGTTAAGATGACAGTATGAACACACAGTCTGCAAGGGATGAAGGGACACACAACAGCACAAGAATGCAACCTGGGGTGAGGGGGGCTGGGCAGGAAAGGAGGGACTGCAGGACAGTTACAGGGTCAGGCTGAAAAACAGGCCAGCTGCTGAAAAGGACTGGGGCCCATACCTGAGAGCAGGGTGGGGTCAAGGGGAGCCCAGGCTGGAGGTGACCTGGAGGGCACAGGAGACTGGGGTCCATACCTGAGAGCAGGGTGGGGTCAAGGAGAGCCCAGGCTGGAGGTGACCTGGAGGGCACAGGAGACTGGGGTCCATACCTGAGGGCAGGGTGGGGTCAGGGAGAGCCCAGGCTGGAGGTGACCTGGAGGGCACAGGAGACTGGGGCCCATACCTGAGGGCAGGGTGGGGTCAGGGAGAGCCCAGGCTGGAGGTGACCTGGAGAGCACAGGAGACTGGGGTCCAGGACCTGAGGACAGGGTGGGGTCAGGGAGAGCCCAGGCTGGAGGTGACCTGGAGGGCACAGCAGACTGGGGCCCATACCTGAGTACAGGGTGGGGTCAGGAGAGCCCAGGCTGGAGGTGACCTGGAGGGCACAGGAGACTGGAGTCCAAGACCTGAGGACAGGGTGGGGTCAGGGAGAGCCCAGGCTGGAGGTGACCTGGAGAGCACAGGAGACTGGGGTCCATACCTGAGGGCAGGGTGGGGTCAGGGAGAGCCCAGGCTGGAGGTGACCTGGAGGGCACAGGAGACTGGGGTCCAGGACCTGAGGACAGGGTGGGGTCAGGGAGAGCCCAGGCTGGAGGTGACCTGGAGGGCACAGGAGACTGGGGTCCATACCTGAGGGCAGGGTGGGGTCAGGGAGAGCCCAGGCTGGAGGTGACCTGGAGGGCACAGGAGACTGGGGTCCATACCTGAGAGCAGGGTGGGGTCAAGGGGAGCCCAGGCTGGAGGTGACCTGGAGGGCACAGGAGACTGGGGTCCATACCTGAGAGCAGGGTGGGGTCAAGGAGAGCCCAGGCTGGAGGTGACCTGGAGGGCACAGGAGACTGGGGTCCATACCTGAGGGCAGGGTGGGGTCAGGGAGAGCCCAGGCTGGAGGTGACCTGGAGGGCACAGGAGACTGGGGCCCATACCTGAGGGCAGGGTGGGGTCAGGGAGAGCCCAGGCTGGAGGTGACCTGGAGAGCACAGGAGACTGGGGTCCATACCTGAGGGCAGGGTGGGGTCAGGGAGAGCCCAGGCTGGAGGTGACCTGGAGGGCACAGGAGACTGGGGTCCAGGACCTGAGGACAGGGTGGGGTCAGGGAGAGCCCAGGCTGGAGGTGACCTGGAGGGCACAGGAGACTGGGGCCCAGGACCTGAGGACAGGGTAGGGTCAGGAGAGCCCAGGCTGGAGGTGACCTGGAGGGCACAGGAGACTGGGGCCCATACCTGAGTACAGGGTGGGGTCAGGAGAGCCCAGGCTGGAGGTGACATGGAGAGCACAGCAGATTGGGGTCTAGGACCTGAGGACAGGGTGGGGTCAGGGAGAGCCCAGGAGGAGGTGACCTGGAGAGCACAGGAGACTGGGGTCTAGGACCTGAGGGCAGGGTGGGGTCAGGGAGAGCCCAGGCTGGAGGTGACCTGGAGAGCACAGCAGACTGGGATCCAGGACCTGAGGACAGGGGTGGGTTCAGGGAGAGCCCAGGCTGGAGGTGACCTGGAGAGCACAGGAGACTGGGGTCCAGGACCTGAGGGCAGGGTGGGGTCAGGGAGAGCCCAGGCTGGAGGTGACCTGGAGAGCACAGCAGACTGGGGCCCATACCTGAGGGCAGGGTGGGGTCAGGGAGAGCCCAGGCTGGAGGTGACCTGGAGGGCACAGGAGACTGGGGCCCAGGACCTGAGGACAGGGGTGGTTCAGGGAGAGCCCAGGCTGGAGGTGACCTGGAGGGCACAGGAGACTGGGGCCCATACCTGAGGGCAGGGTGGGGTCAGGGAGAGCCCAGGCTGGAGGTGACCTGGAGAGCACAGGAGACTGAGGCCCATACCTGAGGGTAGGGTGGGGTCAGGGAGAGCCCAGGATGGAGGTGACCTGGAGAGCACAGGAGACTAGGGCCCAGGACCTGAGGGCAGGGTGGGGTCAGGGAGAGCCCAGGCTAGAGGTGGACCTGGAGGGCACAGGAGACTGGGGTCTAGGACCTGAGGGCAGGGTGGGGTCAGGGAGAGCCCAGGCTGGAGGTGACCTGGAGAGCACAGGAGACTGGGGTCCAGGACCTGAGGACAGGGGTGGGTTCAGGGAGAGCCCAGGCTGGAGGTGGACCTGGAGAGCACAGGAGATGGGGCCCATACCTGAGGACAAGGTGGGGTCAGGGAGAGCCCAGGCTGGAGGTGGACCTGGAGAAGAACAAGGAGACTGCGTCCCACCTGGGCAGTCACCGTGAGACATTCTGTTGGGCCCAATAAGAGTCCTGGGTCCACCACTCCCAGACACAGCCACCTGGCCACCCAGGTGGCCTCTTGGATAGGAAGAAGAAAGCAAGAGTGGACCAGCCCTAGAGGGTCGTGCTCCAGGCTGAAGGCAGGGAACTGTCGTTGGGTCCCAGAGGTAGCCAAGCCTGGTAGCTCCGTCCACACAGGGATCATGGACAGGGAATCAGGGAATGCTGCCGATGAGGAGACAGAGGAAAAGAGCAAATAGGTGAAATCAGACAATTAAAAAAAGGAAAAGCAAAGCAGGCGACTGAACTCCAGCGAAGGACCTGGCCGTGACTGTAAGAAGGTCTGCAAGACAAGAGCTCCTCGGCCGTGAAGTGCAGAGCCAGAGTGGCAGCACCCCCGCGTCCCAGAGACCCAGGAGGCAGGCCGCAGGACTCCACGTTCCAGGCCGACTCCGCGTCTTAGCCTGTTCGCCACTGACCCAAGGACCCGACCGGCACGGCTGCAGAGGAGGAAGAGCTCATTTGAGGCTCGGGGTTTCAGAGGTCGCAGGCCACAGAAGGCAGCTCCCTGCCTCAGGGCTGGAGGTGAGGCAGGACATCGTGGGAAGAGCCTGGCAGAGGGGAGCAGCTCAGCGGGGACCAGGAAGCAGGGTGAGGCTCCACTCAGATACCGACACGCCCAAAGCCAGGCCCCAGGGTCCTCCTCCAGCCTCACCTGCCACCTCAGCAACCACTCGGTTCGTCCCACCAGGGGGTCAGTTCACCTACGGGCTCAGACCCTCACCACCGGATCATCTCTCCTTGGAACCTTCTTGCACTGTCTCACGTGAGCTTTTGGGGGACACCTCACATCCGCGCCGTGACACTCAGCCCTTAGTGAGGGACGACCATGACACACATCTGAACACATGCATGAGAACCACCACACACCACAACATGGGTCATCACAGGAAGGGACACAGACCTCACTGCCCGCTGGTGACCCGAGTCAGAACAGCCACACACTCACCAGCGGATGCTGGCCTCACTGCGCCTGCGGCCCGAGAACCAGGACACAGGGGACCCTTACCCAGGACCAACAGGAGTCACTCAGCAGTCATCCCAGGACGCTCACCTCGCTGCCCCTCTGAACAGGCAGGACACGGGTGACCTCGAGGAAGCCTGTGCAGAGCACAGCTTTCCGCACAGGTAGCTCTGAGGGCGCCCTGCAGGAGGCGCCCAGCGGACGCTCAGCCCGCCGCAGGGCGCTCCACCCCCACGGTGCGGCAGCGGGTCCGGGCGCACGCACCTGTCAGCCACGTCCAGGTCCGACTCCATCTTCTGCAGGCCCTGCATGACGCTCTCCAGCTGCTCGCCCTGGTGGTGAAGGGCCTTGGCGGCATCTTCCAAGCGCCTCTGGGAGCTGGCCATCAGTCCGGTCAGCTCCTGCCCCTTGGTGGAGGGGGATGGCGTCTGCTCTGCAGCAGCTCCTGGCTGGGCCAGCAGCAGCTCCCTCCAGAAGTGCTCGATGACGCTGAAGACCGCATTGCGGCTGGGCTGCAGGGAGCTGAACCAGTGCTTGCGACGGCTCCTCTCCAGGACGGTGATGGCACTGAAGATGAGGTGGGTGGCCTCCTTCCTGATGGCAACCACGCTGCAGAGCGGCACGCCCACGAGAGCTGCTCCAGCTCGCTCCGTGGTGAACTGCAGAGAGCGCGGCCTCAAGGACAGTTTCCCAGGCACCCACCGCTTCTCGAGATCCAGGTAGTAGGAGCAGGGCCAGGAGTAGAGGCAAACATCGGCACTCATCTGTCCTGCTCTGCGGCCACACCAGGCCACACGTCTGCTCTGGGGAGAAAAGACAGGTTCAGGGGCAGGTGAGACTGAAAACCGACCCATCGCCCTCAGCCTAGGGACCCGAGGAAACGACCGGGAGGCTCGGCCTTGAAGGCAGCAACAGGGTGAAGCCACAGGGCAAGCCAAGGAGGCCACGGCAGGGTGGAGGGCTGAGAGGAGAGCCAGGACCCGCAGGCCCAGCCCTGTGACCGTCCCCAACCTGAGACCCTCTGCCCCACACAACTGGGCAAGCCCTGAGGAGGACAACCATGGAGGCCATGCCCCAGGGCCGGGCCTCGTTCCTTGGTCAGACAGGTGGCTTGTCCTTAGACCCTGACCACAGACACGCCTTGTGCAGAGGCACCTCGTCACTGCACATTTGTGTGAGATCCCGCTCGGGGTCCCCTGCAGGCCTCCACGCACGTGCTCATCTGTGGTGCTGCGGAGCAGGTCCAGGGTGCTCTGCTGCTAAGCCACATTCACCCCTTTCCACCTGGAGAGAAGGTCTTGTGAAGAGCCCAGGCTGGCCTCAAACTTGATCCTCCTGCCTCGGCCTTCCAAGAAGCTGGGATGACAGGCGTGCCAGAGTGAACAATGCCGCACAAACATTCCACTCCGGGGCGCTCGTGTCCCAGCGCTCCACATAACTACGGAGATACGTGCACGTGTGCACGTGCAACACACGGCGCTATGCGGCCACGGCAGTAAAGGTGCACTACATTTACACTCATCACGGCACACGACGTGTCATGAGGACGGTTGAACCAACCCCTCTAAACCATGTAGTCCTGCTCTCAGTGCACAGACACGGAATATATGTGGAGAAAGGATGAGAACTTACACAAGGTTCCACCACGAGTTCACAGCCCTGCCTTGGCAGGAGCCAGGCCCAGTGAGCCGAGTGAAGTACTCTTCCAAGTAGATAGTGGTCAATTTCAAGGTGGTATTGCTTTTACCTCTCACTCTCCCTGTCTCAATGTCTGTCTGTGTTTCTCTCTCTCTCTCTCTTACTGTGCCTACATCTCTGTCTCTCCCTCCATCTCTGGATGTCTCTCTTACTGTGTATCTCACTGTCCCTCTGTGTCTCTTTGTGTGTGTCTGTCTCTGTCTCTCTCTGTCTCTCTGTCTCTCTCTCTCTGTGTCTCTGCCTCTCTCACACACAATTTTATTATGACATGACTTCACTTACACTAGCAGGAGAACAAATTGCTAGCATGATACTAAATATGAAGACATGTGGACTCTCCACAGAACAGCTGAGGGCCATAGGGATGCTCCTCAGTCAATCAACAGGTCTGCAGGCTCCTGATACCCAGATGTCGTGCTGGGCAACACGTACACACGAGGCAACACTGGACAGAACCTGCCTTGTGAGGTGCACCGTCCATGGGAATTCCACTGATTCCGTCACACTCTAGAGAACCAGAATCTTCAGGATAACTACTGCACTAGACATTGTGTCAAGCCATACAAAGAGGACAAAACATAGAAGTAAAACCCAAGTCAAAGTGAGACTTTAGGACAGACTCCAGTTGCTGGTGGGTTCACATGGGTGGTTTGGCCCACGGGGCTGGGCTGCACCCCGGCCTGACTTAAATGCTCCACAGGAAGTAAAGCAGAACTCTTGCACTTTGAAGGTGCTGTTTCCTCGTGACCAGCTATACAGAGATCTGCAAAGCTGTGGCCCAGTGAGCCTACAGACCCTGCTGAGGAGCAGGTCTGTGTCTGCACAAACCTGTTCAAGAAGAGCCGAGTTTGCATCTACATCTGCTTCCTTGTCCTTCCAGCTTTTATTCCATGCTGTTGGGCGGTGCGGCCCACGCTTAGGGAGGGGCTCCACTTCAGTTCACTATCCCACATGCCAATCATTCCTAGACACACCCTCAAGGACACACCCAGAGGCCTCTTAATCATCCACATCTCTTAATCCAATCAAGTTGACAATTCAAATTAACTATTACACCCACCAAAATTAGAAGAAAAGAAATAACAAAGATCAGAACTTCAGAGAAGAAATACATAAAATCAAAACTAAAAATCAAAGGATCAGTTTTAAAAAAGATAAACAAAACTGACAAAACTTTTAGCTAGAAACTAAAACCAAGGGAAGGCCCAAATAATTAAAATCAGAGATGAAAAAGTAGACATTACAAAAGATACAGCAGAAATACAAATTAGCAAGACTGTCTCAAAAACTGACACCTATACAGAAATATAAAGGATCATAAGAAACTACTATGAACAATTAGGCTAACATACTGAAAAATCTAGATGAAATAGACACATTCATGAATACATACAACCTACCAAGACTACCAAGACTGAATCAAGAATAAAAAGAAAATCTGGGCTGGGGATATAGCTTAGTGGTAGAGCACTTGCCTAGTATGCGTGAGGTCCTGGGTACAATTCCCAGTACCACCAAAAAAAAAAAAAAAAAAAAGAAAGAAAGAAAGAAAAACAATATAACAGAAAATCTACACAGACCGATGAGTAATAAGATAGAGATACTAATTAAGTCTCTATTAATAGAAATTCTAGGACCTGATGACTTTTTATCTGCAGTCGACAAAACCTTTACAGAACTAATTCTGCTCAGGTGTAGTGGCTCATCCCTGTAATCCCAGTGACTTGGAAGGCTGAGGCAGGAGGATCACAATTTTGAGGCCATCCTCAGCAATTTAGCAAAGCCCTAAGCAGCTTACTGAGACCCTGTCTCAAATTGTAGCTCAGTGGCAAAGTGCTTCTCAGTTTAATCTTCAGTATAAACAAAGAGAAAGAACTAATTTCAATCTCTCTCTCTCTTTTTTTTTTTTGGCACTGGGGATTTAACCAAGAGACACTCGACCTCTGAGTCATAGTCCCAGCCCTTTTTATTTTTTAATGTTGAGACAGGGTTTCACTAAGTTGCTTAGGGCCTCACCAAGTTGCTAAGGCTGACCTTGAACTTGTGATACTCCTGCCTCAGCCTCCCGAGTCACTGGGATTACAGGTGTGCACTACCCCACCTGGCTCCAATTTTTCTTAAACTATTCCAAAAGTTGAAAAAGAGGAAAACTCTGCTAAAAATTTTTTTTATGGAGCCAGCATTACCCTGTTACCAAGACCAGACAAAGATACAATTTTTAAAAATTAGACTAATATTCCAGATGAACATGGATACAAAAATTCTTAACAAAATACTAGTAACCCAAATCCATCAGCACATGAAAAAGACCATATACCATGAGGAAGTGGGATCCATCCCAGAGATACAAAGACGGTTTAACACTTACAGATTGATGAACGTGATACGGCACACCAACAAAATGAAGCACAAAAACCACATGATCACTTAAAAACATGAAGAAAAGGCATTCAAAAAGATTCAACGTCCCTTCATGATAAAAACTCTCAACAAATCAGGTACAGAAGGAACATATCTCAAACTACTAAGATTATACATGAAAAATCCACAGCCAATATTATACCGACGAGGAAAACTCAAAATGTCTCCTCTGAGATCTGGAATGAGGCAAGGACGCCACTATCACTCTGTACTCACTGTCATGCTGGAGGCTCAGCAAAGGCCATCAGGGAAGAGGAACAAGGCACTCAAACTGGAAGGAAGGAAGTCAAATTACAGGTGACTTGATTTAGTACAGAAAACCCTAGGTCTGCAAGACACAGTGGTGCACAAGGCAAGAGGACCACAAGTTTGAGGCCAGCCTCAGCAATTCAGCAAGGCTCTAAGCAACTCAGAAGATCCTTTCTCAAAATAAAAGATAAAAAGGACTAGAGATGTGGATCAGTGGTGAAGTACCCCTGGGTTCAACGCCTAATACCAAGAACAAAAGGAAGGGAGGAAGGGAGGAAGGGAGGAAGGAAGAAAATCCTAAGTTTCTGGGTTTAGTCTGTCATGTGTTGGGCACTGGGTTCAATCTCCAAACAAAACTCTAACTGCCCTATCAAAAAGTTGTTAGAACTGATAAACAAATTCAGAAAAGCTTCAAGATACAAAATCACATACAAAATTCAGTAACATTTTACACTCTGATAACAAGATTGAAAAAGAAATCAAGAGAGCAATCTCATTCATAAACTTACAAATCAAATACTTGGGGATGATTGTAACAAGGGAAGTAGAAGATCTCTACAATGAAAATTATCAGACACTGTGAGAAATAGAAAGTTCAGTGATCCATTTTCAGAATGATAGTTGGTCTTAAAAGTAAAATTGGGCTGAAAGAAAGGCAGCCAGAAGGGAAACAGCAGAATGCAAAGTTACACAAAAGCGCCACAGCCTATGGATATGGCGGATCCAAAGTCCACACACTGAACAGCCTCTTGCCAAACAGGAGGTGGGGGAGGGGTCAGTCTAACCAATAGAGATGGAAATCTCTGTTAAGAAATAGTGACTTAGGGCCAGGCAAAGGTGGTGCACGCCTATAACACTGCAACTCGGGAGGCTAAGGCGGAGGAATCACAAGTTCAAAGCCAGCCTCAGCAACTTAGTGAGGCCCTAAGCAACTTGGCAAGACCCCATCTCAAAATAAAAAAGAAAAGGGGTTGGGGATATGGCTCGGTGGTTAAGTGCCTCTGGGTTATATACCCAGTACCCCCCCCCAAAAAAATAGTAACTTAGGTAAAGAAGTAAGAGCCATGTACACGTTAGAATGCACGTACCCCAAGAAGGCTTCCCCGTGATAGGAAAACAAAGCGGGTAGGAACAACCAAAGGTACGCGTCTTTAAATAACACAAGGGGAGGCAGTAAAACCCAGGTGACACGGGAAGACTGTACTCAGCCAGTGAGGGGCGGGGAGGGACCGTGTGCACCAGGGATAAAACGCTGGCTGCACCCAGTCTGTGTGGCTTACTTGCCAGATTCTTGTGCTGGCATGTCCTTCTGAGAAGAAAAACTTGCCTCACTGGGCTACCTCTCAGCACATGTCTGATTCCTCACAGCACCCGGTATTTCTAACAGATACTGACGGAAGAAATCAGAGGACACGCCCAAAAGGGAAGCTATTCTATGTCCATGGGTTGGAAGGACTCATATTGTTAAAATGCTTATTGTTCCCAAGAGACCTATAATTTCAATGTAGCTGCCATAAAAATGCCAAAGGTATTCTTCACAGAAACAGAAAAACAATCCTAAAATTCATATGGAACCACAGAAGACCCAGAACAGCCAAAATGGTTCTGAGCAAAATACACTACAAAACTAGAGGCATCACAATAGCTGACTTCAAAACCTATCACTACAAGGATGGGCTGTAGCTCAAGGGTAGAGTGCTTGCCTAGCATGTGGCAAAGCCCTGGGTTCAATCCCCAGTACTGAAAAAAACACCAGTCACATACAAAGGCACGGTGACCAGAACATGGCAAGAAAACGGGACTCACGCCTCTGAATAGAACACAGGGCGGGAGCACTAACCCTGCGTAGAGCCTCGCCTCTGAACAGAACAGAGGGCAGGAGCGCTATCCCTGCGTGGAGCCACGTCTCTGAACAGAACAGAGGGCAGGAGCGCTATCCCTGCGTGGAGCCACGTCTCTGAACAGAACAGAGGGCAGGAGCGCTATCCCTGCGTGGAGCCACGTCTCTGAACAGAACAGAGGGCAGGAGCGCTATCCCTGCGTGGAGCCACGTCTCTGAACAGAACAGAGGGCAGGAGCGCTATCCCTGCGTGGAGCCACGTCTCTGAACAGAACAGAGGGCAGGAGCGCTATCCCTGCGTGAAGCCACGTCTCTGAACAGAACAGAGGGCAGGAGCGCTATCCCTGCGTGGAGCCACGTCTCTGAACAGAACAGAGGGCAGGAGCGCTATCCCTGCGTGGAGCCACGTCTCTGAACAGAACAGAGGGCAGGAGCGCTATCCGTGCGTGGAGCCACGTCTCTGAACAGAACAGAGAGCAGGAGCGCTATCCGTGCGTGGAGCCACGTATCTGAACAGAACAGAGGGCAGGAGCGCTATCCCTGCGTGAAGCCACGTCTCTGAACAGAACAGAGGGCAGGAGCGCTATCCCTGCGTGGAGCCACGTCTCTGAACAGAACAGAGGGCACGAGCGCTATCCCTGCGTGGAGCCACGCCTCTGAACAGAACAGAGGGCACGAGCGCTATCCCTGCGTGAAGCCACGTCTCTGAACAGAACAGAGGGCAGGAGCGCTATCCCTGCGTGGAGCCACGTCTCTGAACAGAACAGAGGGCACGAGCGCTATCCCTGCGTGAAGCCACGTCTCTGAACAGAACAGAGGGCAGGAGCGCTATCCCTGCGTGGAGCCACGTCTCTGAACAGAACAGAGGGCAGGAGCGCTATCCGTGCGTGGAGCCACGTCTCTGAACAGAACAGAGGGCAGGAGCGCTATCCCTGCGTGGAGCCACGTCTCTGAACAGAACAGAGGGCAGGAGCGCTATCCCTGCGTGGAGCCACGTCTCTGAACAGAACAGAGGGCAGGAGCGCTATCCCTGCGTGGAGCCACACCTCTGAACAGAACAGAGGGCAGGAGCGCTATCCCTGCGTGGAGTCACGTCTCTGAACAGAACAGAGGGGAGGAGCGCTATCCGTGCGTGGAGCCACGTCTCTGAACAGAACAGAGGGCAGGAGCGCTATCCGTGCGTGGAGCCACGTCTCTGAACAGAACAGAGGGCAGGAGCGCTATCCCTGCGTGGAGCCACGCCTCTGAACAGAACAGAGGGGAGGAGCGCTATCCGTGCGTGGAGCCACGTCTCTGAACAGAACAGAGGGCAGGAGCGCTATCCGTGCGTGGAGCCACGCCTCTGAACAGAACAGAGGGCAGGAGCGCTATCCCTGCGTGGAGTCACGCCTCTGAACAGAACAGAGGGCAGGAGCGCTATCCGTGCGTGGAGCCACGTCTCTGAACAGAACAGAGGGCAGGAGCGCTATCCCTGCGTGGAGCCACGCCTCTGAACAGAACAGAGGGCAGGAGCGCTATCCCTGCGTGGAGCCACGCCTCTGAACAGAACAGAGGGCAGGAGCGCTATCCCTGCGTGGAGTCACGCCTCTGAACAGAACAGAGGGCAGGAGCGCTATCCGTGCGTGGAGCCACGCCTCTGAACAGAACAGAGGGCAGGAGCGCTATCCCTGCGTGGAACCACGCCTCTGAACAGAACAGAGGGCAGGAGCGCTATCCGTGCGTGGAGCCTCGCCTCTGAACAGAACAGAGGACAGGAGCGCTATCCCTGCGTGGAGCCACGTCTCTGAACAGAACAGAGGGCAGGAGCGCTATCCCTGCGTGAAGTCACGCCTCTGAACAGAACAGAGGGCAGGAGCGCTATCCCTGCGTGGAGCCACGCCTCTGAACAGAACAGAGGGCAGGAGCGCTATCCCTGCGTGGAGTCACGTCTCTGAACAGAACAGAGGGCAGGAGCGCTATCCCTGCGTGGAGCCACGCCTCTGAACAGAACAGAGGGCAGGAGCGCTATCCCTGCGTGGAGCCACGTCTCTGAACAGAACAGAGGGCAGGAGCGCTATCCCTGCGTGAAGCCACGCCTCTGAACAGAACAGAGGGCAGGAGCGCTATCCCTGCGTGGAGTCACGTCTCTGAACAGAACAGAGGACAGGAGCGCTATCCCTGCGTGGAGCCACGCCTCTGAACAGAACAGAGGGCAGGAGCGCTATCCGTGCGTGGAGCCACGTCTCTGAACAGAACAGAGGGCAGGAGCGCTATCCCTGCGTGGAGCCACGTCTCTGAACAGAACAGAGGACAGGAGCGCTATCCCTGCGTGGAGCCACGTCTCTGAACAGAACAGAGGGCAGGAGCGCTATCCCTGCGTGGAGCCACGTCTCTGAACAGAACAGAGGGCAGGAGCGCTATCCCTGCGTGGAGTCACGCCTCTGAACAGAACAGAGGGCAGGAGCGCTATCCCTGCGTGAAGTCACGCCTCTGAACAGAACAGAGGACAGGAGCGCTATCCCTGCGTGGAGCCACGTCTCTGAACAGAACAGAGGGCAGGAGCGCTATCCCTGCGTGGAGCCACGCCTCTGAACAGAACAGAGGGCAGGAGCGCTATCCCTGCGTGGAGCCACGTCTCTGAACAGAACAGAGGGCAGGAGCGCTATCCCTGCGTGGAGCCACACCTCTGAACAGAACAGAGGGCAGGAGCGCTATCCCTGCGTGGAGCCACGCCTCTGAACAGAACAGAGGGCAGGAGCGCTATCCCTGCGTGGAGTCACGTCTCTGAACAGAACAGAGGGCAGGAGCGCTATCCCTCCGCGTGGAGCCACGCCTCTGAACAGAACAGAGGGCAGGAGCGCTATCCCTGCGTGGAGTCACGTCTCTGAACAGAACAGAGGACAGGAGCGCTATCCCTGCGTGGAGCCACGTCTCTGAACAGAACAGAGGGCAGGAGCGCTATCCCTGCGTGGAGCCACGCCTCTGAACAGAACAGAGGGCAGGAGCGCTATCCCTGCGTGGAGCCACGCCTCTGAACAGAACAGAGGGCAGGAGCGCTATCCCTGCGTGGAGCCACGCCTCTGAACAGAACAGAGGGCAGGAGCGCTATCCCTGCGTGGAGCCACGCCTCTGAACAGAACAGAGGGCAGGAGCGCTATCCCTGCGTGGAGTCACGCCTCTGAACAGAACAGAGGGCAGGAGCGCTATCCCTGCGTGGAGCCACGTCTCTGAACAGAACAGAGGGCAGGAGCGCTATCCCTGCGTGGAGCCACGCCTCTGAACAGAACAGAGGGCAGGAGCGCTATCCCTGCGTGGAGCCACGTCTCTGAACAGAACAGAGGGCAGGAGCGCTATCCCTGCGTGGAGCCACGTCTCTGAACAGAACAGAGGGCAGGAGCGCTATCCCTGCGTGGAGTCACGCCTCTGAACAGAACAGAGGGCAGGAGCGCTATCCCTGCGTGGAGTCACGCCTCTGAACAGAACAGAGGGCAGGAGCGCTATCCCTGCGTGGAGCCACGCCTCTGAACAGAACAGAGGGCAGGAGCGCTATCCCTGCGTGGAGCCACGTCTCTGAACAGAACAGAGGGCAGGAGCGCTATCCCTGCGTGGAGCCACGCCTCTGAACAGAACAGAGGGCAGGAGCGCTACCCCTGCGTGGAGCCACGTCTCTGAACAGAACAGAGGGCAGGAGCGCTATCCCTGCGTGGAGCCACGCCTCTGAACAGAACAGAGGGGAGGAGCGCTATCCGTGCGTGGAGTCACGCCTCTGAACAGAACAGAGGGCAGGAGCGCTATCCGTGCGTGGAGCCACGTCTCTGAACAGAACAGAGGGCAGGAGCGCTATCCCTGCGTGGAGCCACGCCTCTGAACAGAACAGAGGGCAGGAGCGCTATCCCTGCGTGGAGCCACGTCTCTGAACAGAACAGAGGGCAGGAGCGCTATCCCTGCGTGGAGCCACGTCTCTGAACAGAACAGAGGGCAGGAGCGCTATCCCTGCGTGGAGCCAGGCCTCTGAACAGAACAGAGGGCAGGAGCGCTATCCCTGCGTGGAGCCACGTCTCTGAACAGAACAGAGGGCAGGAGCGCTATCCCTCCGCGTGGAGCCACGCCTCTGAACAGAACAGAGGGCAGGAGCGCTATCCCTGCGTGAAGCCACGTCTCTGAACAGAACAGAGGGCAGGAGCGCTATCCCTGCGTGGAGCCACGTCTCTGAACAGAACAGAGGGCGGGAGCGCTATCCCTGCGTGGAGCCACGCCTCTGAACAGAACAGAGGGCAGGAGCGCTATCCCTGCGTGAAGCCACGCCTCTGAACAGAACAGAGGGCAGGAGCGCTATCCGTGCGTGGAGCCACACCTCTGAACAGAACAGAGGGCAGGAGCGCTATCCCTGCGTGGAGCCACGTCTCTGAACAGAACAGAGGGCAGGAGCGCTATCCCTCCGCGTGGAGCCACGCCTCTGAACAGAACAGAGGGCAGGAGCGCTATCCCTGCGTGGAGCCACGCCTCTGAACAGAACAGAGGGCAGGAGCGCTATCCCTGCGTGGAGCCACGCCTCTGAACAGAACAGAGGGCAGGAGCGCTATCCCTGCGTGGAGCCACGCCTCTGAACAGAACAGAGGGCAGGAGCGCTATCCCTGCGTGGAGCCACGCCTCTGAACAGAACAGAGGGCAGGAGCGCTATCCCTGCGTGGAGCCACGCCTCTGAACAGAACAGAGGGCAGGAGCGCTATCCCTGCGTGGAGCCACGCCTCTGAACAGAACAGAGGGCAGGAGCGCTATCCCTGCGTGGAGCCACGCCTCTGAACAGAACAGAGGGCAGGAGCGCTATCCCTGCGTGGAGCCACGCCTCTGAACAGAACAGAGGGCAGGAGCGCTATCCCTGCGTGGAGCCACGCCTCTGAACAGAACAGAGGGCAGGAGCGCTATCCCTGCGTGGAGCCACGCCTCTGAACAGAACAGAGGGCAGGAGCGCTATCCCTGCGTGGAGCCACGCCTCTGAACAGAACAGAGGGCAGGAGCGCTATCCCTGCGTGGAGCCACGCCTCTGAACAGAACAGAGGGCAGGAGCGCTATCCCTGCGTGGAGCCACGCCTCTGAACAGAACAGAGGGCAGGAGCGCTATCCCTGCGTGGAGTCACGTCTCTGAACAGAACAGAGGGCAGGAGCGCTATCCCTGCGTGGAGCCACGCCTCTGAACAGAACAGAGGGCAGGAGCGCTATCCCTGCGTGGAGTCACGTCTCTGAACAGAACAGAGGGCAGGAGCGCTATCCCTGCGTGGAGCCACGCCTCTGAACAGAACAGAGGGCAGGAGCGCTATCCCTGCGTGGAGCCACGCCTCTGAACAGAACAGAGGGCAGGAGCGCTATCCCTGCGTGGAGCCACACCTCTGCACAGAACAGAGGGCAGGAGCGCTATCCGTGCGTGGAGCCACGCCTCTGAACAGAACAGAGGGCAGGAGCGCTATCCCTGCGTGGAGCCACGTCTCTGAACAGAACAGAGGGCAGGAGCGCTATCCCTCCGCGTGGAGCCACGCCTCTGAACAGAACAGAGGGCAGGAGCGCTATCCCTGCGTGGAGCCACGCCTCTGAACAGAACAGAGGGCAGGAGCGCTATCCCTGCGTGGAGTCACGTCTCTGAACAGAACAGAGGGCAGGAGCGCTATCCCTGCGTGGAGCCACACCTCTGAACAGAACAGAGGGCAGGAGCGCTATCCCTGCGTGGAGCCACGCCTCTGAACAGAACAGAGGGCAGGAGCGCTATCCCTGCGTGGAGCCACGTCTCTGAACAGAACAGAGGGCAGGAGCGCTATCCCTGCGTGGAGTCAGCCTCTGAACAGAACAGAGGGCAGGAGCGCTATCCGTGCGTGAAGTCACACCTCTGAACAGAACAGAGGGCAGGAGCGCTATCCCTGCGTGGAGTCACGCCTCTGAACAGAACAGAGGGCAGGAGCGCTATCCGTGCGTGGAGCCACGCCTCTGAACAGAACAGAGGGCAGGAGCGCTATCCCTGCGTGGAGTCAGCCTCTGAACAGAACAGAGGGCAGGAGCGCTATCCCTGCGTGGAGCCACGTCTCTGAACAGAACAGAGGGCAGGAGTGCTATCCCTGCGTGGAGTCAGCCTCTGAACAGAACAGAGGGCAGGAGCGCTATCCGTGCGTGGAGCCACGCCTCTGAACAGAACAGAGGGCAGGAGCGCTATCCCTGCGTGGAGCCACGTCTCTGAACAGAACAGAGGGCAGGAGCGCTATCCGTGCGTGGAGCCACGCCTCTGAACAGAACAGAGGGCAGGAGCGCTATCCCTGCGTGGAGCCACGCCTCTGAACAGAACAGAGGGCAGGAGCGCTATCCCTGCGTGGAGTCAGCCTCTGAACAGAACAGAGGGCAGGAGCGCTATCCCTGCGTGGAGTCAGCCTCTGAACAGAACAGAGGGCAGGAGCGCTATCCCTGCGTGGAGCCACGTCTCTGAACAGAACAGAGGGCAGGAGCGCTATCCCTGCGTGGAGCCACGTCTCTGAACAGAACAGAGGGCAGGAGCGCTATCCCTGCGTGGAGCCACGCCTCTGAACAGAACAGAGGGCAGGAGCGCTATCCCTGCGTGGAGTCAGCCTCTGAACAGAACAGAGGGCAGGAGCGCTATCCGTGCGTGGAGCCACGCCTCTGAACAGAACAGAGGGCAGGAGCGCTATCCCTGCGTGGAGCCACGTCTCTGAACAGAACAGAGGGCAGGAGCGCTATCCGTGCGTGGAGCCACGCCTCTGAACAGAACAGAGGGCAGGAGCGCTATCCGTGCGTGGAGTCACGCCTCTGAACAGAACAGAGGGCAGGAGCGCTATCCCTGCGTGGAGTCACGTCTCTGAACAGAACAGAGGGCAGGAGCGCTATCCCTCCGCGTGGAGCCACGCCTCTGAACAGAACAGAGGGCAGGAGCGCTATCCCTGCGTGGAGCCACGTCTCTGAACAGAACAGAGGGCAGGAGCGCTATCCCTGCGTGGAGCCACGCCTCTGAACAGAACAGAGGGCAGGAGCGCTATCCCTGCGTGGAGCCACGTCTCTGAACAGAACAGAGGGCAGGAGCGCTATCCCTGCGTGGAGTCACGTCTCTGAACAGAACAGAGGGCAGGAGCGCTATCCCTGCGTGGAGCCACGCCTCTGAACAGAACAGAGGGCAGGAGCGCTATCCCTGCGTGAAGCCACGCCTCTGAACAGAACAGAGGGCAGGAGCGCTATCCGTGCGTGGAGCCACGCCTCTGAACAGAACAGAGGGCAGGAGCGCTATCCCTGCGTGGAGCCACGTCTCTGAACAGAACAGAGGGCAGGAGCGCTATCCCTGCGTGGAGTCACGTCTCTGAACAGAACAGAGGGCAGGAGCGCTATCCCTGCGTGGAGCCACGTCTCTGAACAGAACAGAGGGCAGGAGCGCTATCCGTGCGTGGAGCCACGTCTCTGAACAGAACAGAGGGCAGGAGCGCTATCCCTGCGTGGAGTCACGCCTCTGAACAGAACAGAGGGCAGGAGCGCTATCCCTGCGTGGAGCCACGTCTCTGAACAGAACAGAGGGCAGGAGCGCTATCCCTGCGTGGAGCCACGCCTCTGAACAGAACAGAGGGCAGGAGCGCTATCCGTGCGTGGAGCCACGCCTCTGAACAGAACAGAGGGCAGGAGCGCTATCCCTGCGTGGAGCCACGCCTCTGAACAGAACAGAGGGCAGGAGCGCTATCCCTGCGTGGAGCCACGCCTCTGAACAGAACAGAGGGCAGGAGCGCTATCCGTGCGCGTGGAGTCAGCCTCTGAACAGAACAGAGGGCAGGAGCGCTATCCCTGCGTGGAGTCACGTCTCTGAACAGAACAGAGGGCAGGAGCGCTATCCGTGCGTGGAGCCACGCCTCTGAACAGAACAGAGGGCAGGAGCGCTATCCGTGCGTGGAGCCACGTCTCTGAACAGAACAGAGGGCAGGAGCGCTATCCCTGCGTGGAGCCACGCCTCTGAACAGAACAGAGGGCAGGAGCGCTATCCGTGCGCGTGGAGTCAGCCTCTGAACAGAACAGAGGGCAGGAGCGCTATCCGTGCGTGGAGCCACGCCTCTGAACAGAACAGAGGGCAGGAGCGCTATCCGTGCGTGGAGCCACGTCTCTGAACAGAACAGAGGGCAGGAGCGCTATCCGTGCGTGGAGCCACGCCTCTGAACAGAACAGAGGGCAGGAGCGCTATCCCTGCGTGAAGCCACGCCTCTGAACAGAACAGAGGGCAGGAGCGCTATCCCTGCGTGGAGTCACGCCTCTGAACAGAACAGAGGGCAGGAGCGCTATCCCTGCGTGGAGTCACGCCTCTGAACAGAACAGAGGGCAGGAGCGCTATCCCTGCGTGGAGCCACGCCTCTGAACAGAACAGAGGGCAGGAGCGCTATCCGTGCGTGGAGCCACGCCTCTGAACAGAACAGAGGGCAGGAGCGCTATCCCTGCGTGGAGCCACGCCTCTGAACAGAACAGAGGGCAGGAGCGCTATCCCTGCGTGGAGCCACGCCTCTGAACAGAACAGAGGGCAGGAGCGCTATCCCTGCGTGGAGCCACGCCTCTGAACAGAACAGAGGGCAGGAGCGCTATCCCTGCGTGGAGTCACGCCTCTGAACAGAACAGAGGGCAGGAGCGCTATCCCTGCGTGGAGCCACGCCTCTGAACAGAACAGAGGGCAGGAGCGCTATCCGTGCGTGGAGCCACGCCTCTGAACAGAACAGAGGGCAGGAGCGCTATCCCTGCGTGGAGCCACGTCTCTGAACAAAATAGAGGGCACGAGCGCTATCCGTGCCTGAAGCCACACGGCTCCACTGACGCTTGCAGAGGTGCCCGCTGCCTCTCCTACGCAAGCAGTCTGCTGCCGTAGGGAGGAGAGCCAGCTGGCCGCTCTTCCCTGCCCTCACACTCTCCCGCTCCCCTTCTCACGGGGCTGCAGAGCCCTGCACAGACTTCATGCGCTGGGACGGGGCTCGGTACCTCTAGGCTGTCTGACTGGGGCCCTGGAGCAGGAGAGCCATGTTCTATTCTGGTCCCGGTTTGGTGACCTCCTCGTGGCCACTCCTGGTTCGCCACGTTTGTGCAGCTAGGATTCGGGCACTTCCTAGGTCCACCCTGTTGAGTGGCCTCCTCCTGGGCTTGGAGTCCCACTGACAGCAGTCTCACTCAAGCTGAACACCCCAGAGTGCCACAGCAGCTGGTCGCTCAGGGGCCGGAGGAGCTTGTCACTGGTCCTGGACCCTCGCCACACCAGAACTGCCACCTGGCCTTCATTTCACCACCTGGTCAGAGGTGGCCTCAGACAACATGCAGCCACAGAAACAAGCAGATGTGGAGATGAAGAGGTGCACAGGAGGAAAGCAAGCTGCTTGAAGTGTGCGCAACAGACACAAAACTGAGGTGCCAGGCGAGCTAACTGACAACCCAGCGATTCTGTTGTTCAATAAATTCAACTGCTCTGGTAAAACAGTTCATGGATACATCCTAACCCTTCTCTTAGCCAAATTTTCCAGATACGCATCTCCCTGAGTTCACTATCATTCACGCAAAGAACACAGCTCTACCAGTTACTAATTCCTGAAATCAGGAATCACTCAAAAAAAAACCTGCTGTACTAGATCTTGTCATCATGAAAAAATAAAATATCAGTCTTAAAAGTGACACAGTTGTCAGGGTTGAAGGAATCCTGGAGATAAGCCCAGGTCACAGAGGATCTTGGTCTTATGGGGATCCTAAGCTAGGCCTCCTAAGAACCTGTCCTTAGCCAAAGGGAACCTCCTCATTAAAAATAAACAAAATACCTTGCACTCTCCCGCTGGAGAGTCAGGAAGTTAACAACCTGATGTCACTGGAAAATCGAGGGAGATTTTCTCAGCTGTGGAAGACGTCTTTTCTTTCTACATAGACAGTGAGCCTTGAATCTGAGTGGAGAAGTGCCCCAGCAGGACCCCCCGCCCCCAGTACACACCAGGGTCCCACCAAAGTTCTCCAACAGGACAAGCCTTTCCCATGTGATAACGTCTCCCAACACACAGATAAATCACAGTGAATCTTGGGCAGCAGGTCCCTGAGCCTGGAAACATACACTGGATCCCTGCGCTGTGGTGACTCAAGAGACACGGGGCAGCCAGACCCAGTGGCACATGCCTGTAATCTCAGCAACCCAGGAGGCTAAGGCAGGAGGATCTCAAGTTCAAGATCAGCCTCGGTGACTCAGTGAGACCCTATCTTAAAATAAAAAATGCTGGAGATGTAGCTCAGTGGTGACGCACCGGTGTTCAACCCCACGTTAAAAGGGGAAGGGGCAGGAGCTGGAACATTTAGTGCTGCAAACAACCTGCATATACCCCAGGAAGTACGGTGACCACAGGGCAGGCAAAGGTCGCGGGCACGACCCTCCACAAGTCAGTGCCATCACTTCTCAAGACTGGAGGTCGAGCCACTCAACTCAGTCCTGCCCTCAGAGTCTAAGAAGAGTCCAAAGGGAAGTGCCCCATGCTGGGGGCCACGCCCCAGAAGAGGGCCTTGCCCTGTTCTCTCAGCTGAGAGGGCTCCTCACCACTTGGTCACGCCCAGACGTTGGGCAGGGCATCAGGGCTCACTCGACAGTTCGATGCCTGGGTCCACGCAGGGAACACGGGGTTCTTCCTACTACACTCACAACACAAGTCACTCTGAGGCCACCTCGAGGTGGGCTTTTCCCACACACCATCCAGCTACCAGTGCTGAAGTGCATGTTCTCTAAGCCAGCTCAACTCTGACACTGTTGAGACAGATCAGATCCCTCAGGCCGAGGGCTCAGTTCCCAAGGTGGTCCCCACTTCATGTCAATTGCCAGCCCAGGCTGCCTGAACCTGCGGTCTGACTCAACAGCTGTGATTCAGGGTTCTAGGCCGGGTGCAATGGCACACCTGTGATCCCAGCAGCTTGGGAGGCTGAGGCAGGAGGATCGCAAGTTCAAAGCCAGCCTCAGTAACCACGAGGAGCTAAGTAACTCATTGCGACCCTGTTTCTAAATAAAATACAAAATAGGGCTCCCTTTTTTGTGGTGCAGTGGTCGAGTGCCCCTGAGTTCAATCCTCGGTATGCCCCTCCCCTCAAAACCAGGATTCTGTAACCCTCTCCCTGGGTTTGATTAATTTGCTCAAGTGGTCACAGAACTCTAGGAAACAGTGTTTATCATTATATTTTGAAGGATATTACAAAGGATGCAGATGAAGAGATACACATAGTAAAGTACGGAGAAGAGGCCTCCATGCCCTCCCTGGGCACCACCCTCCAGTAAGCTCCCCACATTCAGCTACTAGGAAGCTCTCGGAATCCTGTGCTTTGGGATTTCATGGAGGTTTCATTCCATGGACTTCACAGATGAAATCACTGACCACTGGTGATCAAAACAACCTTCAGCTCCTCTCCCTTTCCTGAAGGGTAGGGATGGGGCTGAAATTCCCAGCTCTGAATCTGCCTTGGTCTTTCAGTGACCACCCGATCCTGAGGTTAGCTGGGACTGTGGCCAGCAGTGGACTCAGCAGCCAAAAAGACATTTATCACTTCGGAGATTCCCAGTTTCCTAGGAGTTGACTGCCAGGAAACAGGACAAAGATCAAAAATGTATCTCATACTATCGCACTGCTAAACACATCATGGAAAGCGGATTTCTACTGACAGTTCCTGACCAGAGTGGCTGTTTCTGAGCATACGGTACCAGGAGGTACTGTATGACCATGAAGTTAAATCACGCACAAACTCCCCCAAAGAACTGCCTCACCTAGCATCCGAGAAAGCTTGCTGTGGTTCCCACTGCAGCTCCTTCAACATTACCACAGACTTTATGACCTTGGAAAAGTTACCTCACCTACTGGACCTGTTTACTCTCTCTGGTAAAATAACTAAAAGACTGCAGAACAACACGAGCTGTAAGACTTTAAAATTCAGAGAAAAGGACAGAAAGACAGAAGATGAGGAAGCACTTGTCCTTATGTCCTTATGACATCACAGATAATAAATATGAGAAAAGTTTTCAAGTTTGAAATTCCAAGAAAGAAGCAAAGGAAGAAACATGTGGCTACAGCTTTTCCTACCACAGATTTCCAGGGCACCTTTCCCAGAAAATCAAAGTAAATGGACACTAAGTGGAAGGACAGAGTGAGAAAACATTCCCAGCGTGCTCCGCAAGTCCTCCAAGTCCTTCCGGCTCACCTCTGGCCCCTGACACACAGTCACCCGTGCAGACCCTCAGGCAGGGCCCGGCTTTCCTCCAAGGCAGGCCTTCCTCTGGAGCCCTCCATTCCGACCCACTTCACCTCCCCTGCACCAGGGGCTGCACCACGCAGCAGTGCTCAGGCCTCTCAGGTGCTCACTGCTGCCACGCACAGTGCCAACAGGAGACAGCACGTCAAAACGAGGCTCGCGGGCGTCCCAGCGGGACTTCCCTCACACTGTGGCAGCCAGCCACACCTGCAGTCTGCAGTCTGCGAGCCCCTTTCCCAGGTCACCTGAGTTTACGAACTTGCTCTAACTTAACACATGCACGGATGAGTGCTGTAGCACAGTCCTATAATCCCAGTGACTCAGAAGGTTGAGACGAGGATTTCAAGTTCAAGGCCAGCCCGGGTAACTCAGCAAGACCCTGCTGGGGAGGTAGCTCAGTAGCAGAGTGCCCTTGAGTTTCGCCCCGGTACGAGAGGGGGAACCACACAAACAGCTCTCCCTCAGATGCCGTGGTCCCACCCCAAGAGACACTGCTTTCTGACCTCACCCCACACCTAGGCACCTCCAGAATGCTCTTACTCCCAGCACTCCCCTGACTTCTCAGTCGCCAGTGGCCCCAGGTGACCACGCCCCAGGCCTGTGCCTGTTTTACTGTAAAACGCATGCCCCCTACCTGACCCCAGAAGTCTCCACATCAAGACCTCCTGGACACTAACTCCTGGTCTCAGGAGTCCAAGCTGTACAGCACTTGTCTTCCGTGACCTTTCCTGGTTCTTCCACTCACATCTGCCTAACTGGCATGGCCTTTTCCCAGTAAAAAAACAATCCTCTCCTCCTAAATGAGTCAAAGGAGTGCCCATACCAGAGTCCTAGGCCAGAGGCCCGACTCTGGGGGATCCCACGGATCAGGTCTGCCACTTGCCAAGACCAAGCAGAAAAGTTCATGGTGACAACATGAAAGAAACTTTGTAGCTACACTGGGGAGACAGGGGACCCACGTTCTTAATCCTGTCGTAGGGCTGATGACGACTCAGGTTTTATAGAAAGGTGAATGAAGGCAGGGCTTTGTGAAGCTGCCAAAGCAGACGATGTTGACCAGGGGTAGTCTGTCCATCGTTATTTCAGGATTGGTCAGGTGGGGCCTCGTCCCAGATAAAAAGGTGCCATCTGACGCTGGGTGCAGTGGCGCCCGCTGTGATCCCAGCAGCTCAGGAGGCTGGGTCAGGAGGGTGGCAAGTTAGAAGACAGTTTCCACAACTTCACAAGGGCCTGTCTCTAAAGTTAAAGGACTGGGGATGCAGCTCAGGGGTAAGAGCCCCTGCATTCAATCCAAGCACCAGAGGCAGGAGGGAGAGGGAGAAGGTGTCAGTGCTCTGACTCGTCAGGGTGTTCATCAGAGTCTGTTCTGGAATCCAAGGTGACGTGGAGCAAAGAGACGGAGGCAAAATGGAGGCAGGACCCAAGTCTTCCATCTGGCTTTTAGACGCCCAGCAGACATGTGCAGGCAGAGTGAAGAGTCCTAAGTCCTTGTCACAGTACCAAGCACTGCCCTCACTTCAACGCTGACTCCACCTCAGCTGTCAGGTCTGAGCTTCCAGGCTCAACCCAGGCACCGGGCAGGCTCTGGACTCCTCCTACCACACCTACCAAGTACCGCGGAATCCACATCAGCTCCCACCTGACCACTGCTGACCACACCTCAGACGAGTCAAATCAGCTCCCACCTGACCACTGCTGACCACACCTCAGACAAGCCACATCAGCTCCTCACCTGGCCACTGCTGACCACACCTCAGATAAGCCCACATCAGCTCCTCACCTGGCCACTGCTGGATGGCCATCCACACCTCAGACAAGCCACATCAGCTCCCACCTGACCACTGCTGGATGGCCATCCACACCTCAGACAAGCCACATCAGCTCCCACCTGACCACTGCTGGATGGTCATCCACACCTCAGACAAGTCAAATCAGCTCCCACCTGACCACTGCTGACCACACCTCAGATAAGCCCACATCAGCTCCTCACCTGACCACTGCTGGATGGCCATCCACACCTCAGACAAGCCACATCAGCTCCCACCTGACCACTGCTGGATGGTCATCCATACCTCAGACAAGTCAAATCAGCTCCCACCTGACCACTGCTGACCACACCTCAGATAAGCCCACATCAGCTCCTCACCTGGCCACTGCTGACCACACCTCAGACAAGCCACATCAGCGCTCACCTGACCACTGCTGACCACACCTCAGACAAGCCACATCAGCTCCTCACCTGGCCACTGCTGACCACACCTCAGACGAGTCAAATCAGCTCCCACCTGACCACTGCTGACCACACCTCAGACAAGCCACATCAGCTCCTCACCTGACCACTGCTGACCACACCTCAGACATGCCACATAGCTCCCACCTGACCACTGCTGACCACACCTCAGACAAGCCACATCAGCTCCTCACCTGACCACTGCTGACCACACCTCAGACAAGCCACATCAGCTCCTCACCTGACCACTGCTGGATGGCCATCCACACCTCAGACAAGCCACATCAGCTCCCACCTGACCACTGCTGGATGGTCATCCATACCTCAGACAAGTCAAATCAGCTCCCACCTGACCACTGCTGACCACACCTCAGATAAGCCCACATCAGCTCCTCACCTGGCCACTGCTGACCACACCTCAGACAAGCCACATCAGCGCTCACCTGACCACTGCTGACCACACCTCAGACAAGCCACATCAGCTCCTCACCTGGCCACTGCTGACCACACCTCAGACGAGTCAAATCAGCTCCCACCTGACCACTGCTGACCACACCTCAGACAAGCCACATCAGCTCCTCACCTGACCACTGCTGACCACACCTCAGACATGCCACATAGCTCCCACCTGACCACTGCTGACCACACCTCAGACAAGCCACATCAGCTCCTCACCTGACCACTGCTGACCACACCTCAGACAAGCCACATCAGCTCCCACCTGACCACTGCTGGATGGCCATCCACACCTCAGACAAACCACACAGCTCCCACCTGACCACTGCTGGATGGCCATCCACACCTCAGACAAGCCACATCAGCTCCTCACCTGACCACTGCTGGATGGCCATCCACACCTCAGACAAGCCACATCAGCTCCCACCTGACCACTGCTGGATGGTCATCCACACCTCAGACAAGTCAAATCAGCTCCCACCTGACCACTGCTGACCACACCTCAGATAAGCCCACATCAGCTCCTCACCTGACCACTGCTGGATGGCCATCCACACCTCAGACAAGCCACATCAGCTCCCACCTGACCACTGCTGGATGGTCATCCATACCTCAGACAAGTCAAATCAGCTCCCACCTGACCACTGCTGACCACACCTCAGATAAGCCCACATCAGCTCCTCACCTGGCCACTGCTGACCACACCTCAGACAAGCCACATCAGCGCTCACCTGACCACTGCTGACCACACCTCAGACAAGCCACATCAGCTCCTCACCTGGCCACTGCTGACCACACCTCAGACGAGTCAAATCAGCTCCCACCTGACCACTGCTGACCACACCTCAGACAAGCCACATCAGCTCCTCACCTGACCACTGCTGACCACACCTCAGACATGCCACATAGCTCCCACCTGACCACTGCTGACCACACCTCAGACAAGCCACATCAGCTCCTCACCTGACCACTGCTGACCACACCTCAGACAAGCCACATCAGCTCCTCACCTGACCACTGCTGGATGGCCATCCACACCTCAGACAAGCCACATCAGCTCCCACCTGACCACTGCTGGATGGTCATCCATACCTCAGACAAGTCAAATCAGCTCCCACCTGACCACTGCTGACCACACCTCAGATAAGCCCACATCAGCTCCTCACCTGGCCACTGCTGACCACACCTCAGACAAGCCACATCAGCGCTCACCTGACCACTGCTGACCACACCTCAGACAAGCCACATCAGCTCCTCACCTGGCCACTGCTGACCACACCTCAGACGAGTCAAATCAGCTCCCACCTGACCACTGCTGACCACACCTCAGACAAGCCACATCAGCTCCTCACCTGACCACTGCTGACCACACCTCAGACATGCCACATAGCTCCCACCTGACCACTGCTGACCACACCTCAGACAAGCCACATCAGCTCCTCACCTGACCACTGCTGACCACACCTCAGACAAGCCACATCAGCTCCCACCTGACCACTGCTGGATGGCCATCCACACCTCAGACAAACCACACAGCTCCCACCTGACCACTGCTGGATGGCCATCCACACCTCAGACAAGCCACATCAGCTCCTCACCTGACCACTGCTGGATGGCCATCCACACCTCAGACAAGCCACATCAGCTCCCACCTGACCACTGCTGGATGGTCATCCACACCTCAGACAAGTCAAATCAGCTCCCACCTGACCACTGCTGACCACACCTCAGATAAGCCCACATCAGCTCCTCACCTGACCACTGCTGGATGGCCATCCACACCTCAGACAAGCCACATCAGCTCCCACCTGACCACTGCTGGATGGTCATCCATACCTCAGACAAGTCAAATCAGCTCCCACCTGACCACTGCTGACCACACCTCAGATAAGCCCACATCAGCTCCTCACCTGGCCACTGCTGACCACACCTCAGACAAGCCACATCAGCGCTCACCTGACCACTGCTGACCACACCTCAGACAAGCCACATCAGCTCCTCACCTGGCCACTGCTGACCACACCTCAGACGAGTCAAATCAGCTCCCACCTGACCACTGCTGACCACACCTCAGACAAGCCACATCAGCTCCTCACCTGACCACTGCTGACCACACCTCAGACATGCCACATAGCTCCCACCTGACCACTGCTGACCACACCTCAGACAAGCCACATCAGCTCCTCACCTGACCACTGCTGACCACACCTCAGACAAGCCACATCAGCTCCTCACCTGACCACTGCTGGATGGCCATCCACACCTCAGACAAGCCACATCAGCTCCCACCTGACCACTGCTGGATGGTCATCCATACCTCAGACAAGTCAAATCAGCTCCCACCTGACCACTGCTGACCACACCTCAGATAAGCCCACATCAGCTCCTCACCTGGCCACTGCTGACCACACCTCAGACAAGCCACATCAGCGCTCACCTGACCACTGCTGACCACACCTCAGACAAGCCACATCAGCTCCTCACCTGACCACTGCTGACCACACCTCAGACAAGTCAAATCAGCTCCCACCTGACCACTGCTGACCACACCTCAGACAAGCCACATCAGCTCCTCACCTGACCACTGCTGACCACACCTCAGACATGCCACATAGCTCCCACCTGACCACTGCTGACCACACCTCAGACAAGCCACATCAGCTCCTCACCTGACCACTGCTGACCACACCTCAGACAAGCCACATCAGCTCCCACCTGACCACTGCTGGATGGCCATCCACACCTCAGACAAACCACACAGCTCCCACCTGACCACTGCTGGATGGCCATCCACACCTCAGACAAGCCACATCAGCTCCTCACCTGACCACTGCTGGATGGCCATCCACACCTCAGACAAGCCACATCAGCTCCCACCTGACCACTGCTGGCATGGCCATCCACACCTCAGACAAGCCACATCAGCTCCTCACCTGACCACTGCTGGATGGCCATCCACACCTCAGACAAGCCACATCAGCTCCTCACCTGACCACTGCTGGATGGCCATCCACACCTCAGACAAGCCACATCAGCTCCTCACCTGACCACTGCTGGATGGCCATCCACACCTCAGACAAGCCACATCAGCTCCTCACCTGACCACTGCTGGATGGCCATCCACACCTCAGACAAGTCACATCAGCTCCTCACCTGACCACTGCTGGATGGCCATCCACACCTCAGACAAGCCACATCAGCTCCCACCTGACCACTGCTGGATGGCCATCCACACCTCAGACAAGTCACATCAGCTCCTCACCTGACCACTGCTGGATGGCCATCCACACCTCAGACAAGCCACATCAGCTCCTCACCTGACCACTGCTGGATGGCCATCACACCTCAGACAAGCCCACATCAGCTCCTCACCTGACCACTGCTGGATGGCCATCCACACCTCAGACAAGCCCGCATCAGCTCCTCACCTGACCACTGCTGGATGGCCATCCACACCTCAGACAAGCCACATCAGCTCCTCACCTGACCACTGCTGGATGGCCATCACACGTCAGACAAGTCACATCAGCTCCTCACCTGACCACTGCTGACCACACCTCAGACAAGCCACATCAGCTCCCACCTGACCACTGCTGGATGGCCATCCACACCTCAGACAAGCCACATCAGCTCCCACATGACCACTGCTGGCATGGCCATCCACACCTCAGACAAGCCACATCAGCTCCCACCTGACCACTGCTGGCATGGCCATCCACACCTTAGAAGCATCTCCTACCTGGCTGGCCCACACCCCGTTCTCCTCTCACAAGGCCTTCCTGGACTCAGCAGCCTCCCTGGACTCCTCTCCCCCACCCTCTGAGCAGTCCATCACAGTCCTGGCAGCTCTCCTCTGCTGTCCCTCTCCTCACGCACTGGGATACTCTGCTGACCTCCTAACTTCACTCTGACCCCACCACCTGTTCTCTGTCCAGCAACCAATTAGGTAGTCATAAAACAGAATTATGAAAAGTTGCTCTCCTGCCAAAATCCCTTCCCAGTGTAGGACAGGGATGTAGCTGAGTGGCAGAGCACTTGCCCAACACCAGCAATGCCCTGGGTTCCATCTGCAGCACCCCCGTCACTGGAAAAAACAATCACAACAGCACAACACCTTTCCCAGTACCTGGAGTACAGTCCAGCTCCTTGTCACAGCCCACCTGGCTCTGCAGCCTGAGCTTGTGCCCTGTCCACCCGCTATTCTCTATGGAACTGAATGGCACTTTCCACTTCAGGCCTCTGCCATTCCCAATGCACCACCACCAACCACAGCATGCCCACACTCCAGAGCTTGTTCACCAATGGAAGTCTGCACACAAGAGAAAGAAAGCACCACAGCAGATGCATGTGTGCCAAATGAGCACACCACACCACGTGGAAACGAGGACTGTCTCCATTCCCTCACATGCTGCCCAGCTTTCTGGTGGTGCTCCCTTCCCAGAAAGTTATTTGGTTCCTGCAAGCTGGAATGGCCTACACCCGTGCCAACGTGAACCCGAACACCTGCACTGACCCTGCACGTACTACGCAGAACTACCACGGGAGGTCATGGCAGGAAGCTCTTGGGTGTCTGACGCTAATATATCCTCGTGACGCTCTTGGGGAACAAGTACTTGGTCACATGGCCAGCACTATTAACACATCGGGATTGGCATAATGGATCTCTTTCAGCATTTCCATCGTACAGGAGCCCAAGAGAGACTCAACAGCAAGTAAACACCCTATTTTTAGTTCATTTCCAAAGTAACAGAGCAAGCAACATTTTGCACACCTCCCACTACCTCCGAACTTCAAGGCTGGAAGAGAAAACAGAGAGGTAGTGTGGCAGGGGAGTGCAGCTGGCTTTTCCCATTACCTGCCCTCCCACTCTGCAGCACATCCTCTTTCCACTCCCTCAGAGGTTCCCCCACCCTGGACAGCTCGGTCATGCTGTCTGAGGGCATTTCGCCCCAAGAGCATGGCCGACTCACAGAGCATGTGCGAGCTCTTCAGAGGATGGACTGTGTGCTGTTCACACTTACTTCCTCCGAGACACGACTTCAATCCCTTCCTGTTGCTCTTTCAGGGACGGCACCACCGAGGCTCAGGTTCTGCAGGTCCCAGTGGGGCTAGAGGATGTACATCACTGGCCAGTTCCTGGCTATGCCAGGGACCTTCAGGGACATACACCTGTATTCCAGTCCTCTCTTCCCTCCCGCATGCACAACAGGGCTGGCATTAACCCCAGAGGGCCACCGTGTGGATAAGGGGAGACATGGCAACAAACATCTGGCCCAGGAGGTCAAGGTCCCACACACAGTCGTGAATCTCACCATTGCGTACACCCAGACTGGGATCGTAAACAGAATAAGACAGACCAATGCCTGTATGATTATATCAAAATGGATTCTACTGTCTACTACCACTAAGAAAAACAAATAAAGGAAAAGCTTAAGGTCCCAGATATGGGGTAAGAGCTCAGAGTTTCTCTCAGGCACAAAAATTCATCCTGGGAAGTGCTTATCTGAATTTCATGTTGTGTTGGGGAAAAAAAAAAAAAACAGCCTGTTCTGCTGGGCACAAGGGTGCACGCTGGTAATCTCAGCGACTCTGGAGGCAGAGGCAGGAGGACCACAAGTTCAAGGCCAGCCTGGGCAACTAAGTGAGACTCTGCCGCAATATAATAAAAAAAGGGGTAGTGGTTTGTGGCTCAGTGGTAGAGGCCCTGAGTTAAATCCCCAGAACAAAACAGACTGCCTTTGTACCTCTGCTCTCACACCACAGCCGACACAGGAGACTTCTGTGACCCCCACCAAATGAGCAATTCTGCAACGATGGACACCAGCAGATCATACTCTGCCCTGATCCAATTCTGACACTGCCTGAAGGTAGCACCATATCCTAGTTTGAGGGTTCAGTCCTCTAGATGCCAGTCACAAGCCCCAGGCTGTCTTGCCTGTGCTCCGGACAATCCAGTGTATTTCAGGGTTGCCATGACCCCTCTTTGGATTGGATTTCCTCAAATGTCTCTCAGAACTCAGGGAAACACTAACTTACGTTCACTGGTTATCATAAAGGACAATACAAAGGATGCAGATGAAAAAACACATAGGGCCAGGCATGGGAAAATCACAAGTGAAATCAAATAGCTAAAGAACATTTAGTCAACACATGGCCAAGATCTTACAGTTTATTCTTAATTAAAAAAAAAAGATATAAATAGCAGAAGTTTGCATACGTTTCCATACATATCCACATATATAGGGTGTTAAGAGAAATTTGTGTGCACGTGTGCAAAACACAAAACTCAAAATCGGTTTCTCTTTTACTCTCACAACACACTTCTGACATATATATGGGAGTTTCTCTGACACACACACACATTCAGCAGAGGACACAAGCTGGATGTTCTCCAGTTCAACTCAATTCTGATATTGTATGCTTCAGACAGGATCAGACCCCACAGGTTGAGTGAAGGCTGCCCCCACACCACTCCCCAGCCCCTTCTGTCCCCCAGACCCCACTTCACAAGCCCAGACTGACTCGCCTGGGCTTCTGACTCACCTGTTATAAATCAGCACTCCTAACCCTTCCTTGGGTTTGATTTATTTGCTCAAGTGGTTCACTGAACTCAGAGAAACATCAGCATTTACTATTTTATTATAAAGGATCTACAAAGGATGAGGATGACCTCCACATGTTTAGCTCCCAGGAAGCTCTCAGGACCCTGGGCTTTGAGGTTTTATGTAGGTATCATTCCATGGGTTTGATGGATTAAATCATTGCTGCCACTGATCAACACAGCCTTCAGTCCCTCTCCCTTCCCTGGAGGCTGGGGGTGGGGCTGAAATTCCCAACCCTCTGATCCAGCCAGTCTTTCACTGACAAGCCCCATCCTAAATCCACCTGAGGCTGCTGGACAGCAGGAGGTCCATCAGCAGACAAAGAGACATTCATTACTTCAGATATCCAGGTAAGAGAATGGAAAACCCCAGCACAACATGGCTTTATGCCTACATAGGAAGAAGAGACACTAGGGGGGGAAGGGGAGAGGCAGTGGTGAGTGAATGCCTACGTGCCTGGAAACACAGGCTCTGTACCAGAAAAATTAAAATGGTCATCTACGGATGGGCTTACACTGTGTCTTTCTCTCCATTTTAACTCGTGTGTACATTCCCATTTCCTATCGTGACTTAGCCCACAATAACGATATTCATGACAGGGGACACACAGATGCAACTGGTGGTAACACGAGGCTGAGGGAGTAATTCCATAAAATGGGTCCACTGTGCTGACCCCCACATGCTTTCTTTTCCAAGAAGCAATTTACCTGCCTGGCTTAAGTGGACAAGATATGTCACATTTCTCAGTAAACTACCTGTTATCTGAAGGAGAAATGCAGATCTGAAATAATGCAGCAACTGAAGTTACCCTGAAGGGGGAGATTTTGTGACTCTTTCCACAGACCAGATCCCAGAACTCAGGGAGATAGAGGACAGTTCCTCCTAACCGTAAAACCTGTAAGAATTTAGGGTTAAGAATCCACGGGCCAAGGTGACAGAGCTGTCACAGCGGCAGGGACTTGAAAGTGGGTGGTTATCCTGCTGGCAAGTCAGTGGTGGACCTGGGTGAGGATCCCTGGAAATGTCACTATGTTCTCTCCACGAAACTGGAGTGCAGCACAGGCCCGCTGTCCATCTCCCGAGAGGGCCTACTCTCCCCCTTGGGAGCGTCCCCTTGCCCTTTCCTCTCCCTTCCATAAACTCATGCATGCTACTCTGGATGACATGGTCGGGTTGGAGGGTATGCGCGTGCGGTCAGCTTCCTGGCAGGCCCCAGCCCGTAACATCCAGCCCTGGGGTGGTGGCCATACCTGTCATCCCAAGTAACTCAGGAGACTGGGGCAGGAGGACAGCAACTTTGAGGTCAACTAAGCAAATTCCGCCACAGACAGTTT
The DNA here is from genome assembly GCF_902686445.1 of Sciurus carolinensis. Classification (NCBI taxonomy): domain Eukaryota; kingdom Metazoa; phylum Chordata; class Mammalia; order Rodentia; family Sciuridae; genus Sciurus; species Sciurus carolinensis. The sequence continues at coordinate 182,059 of NW_025920128.1, read as the reverse complement.
TAAAAGGGCTGGGGACACAGCTAGCAGGACAGCCGCCGGGCGCAACCCCAGGTGCCAAAAAGGGAAAGAATCGCGAAGCCCCCCGGGGACGGCCCAGCACGCGGGCGCCACTCGAGCCCCACGGGCTCCGCCTCGGGCCGCGCTTCTCCTCCCGCGCCGCCTGGAGGCGAGCCCCGGCCGCGCTCCGCCCTCCGAGCCGCCCCGCGCTCCCGGGCCGACGGCTGGCTCCTTCCGAAGGGCGCCAGGCTGAGTCCCGCCCGCCCCCAGCGCACGGCCTCCCTCGGCGCCCCGCGCCTGACCCCGCCGCCCCTCAGGACCCCTAGGGGCTCTGGGTAAGGAAAGGCTCAAGCTCGTCGCCGCGCCAGCCAGGGTGACCGGGCGCGGGAAGGGCTCGAGCCTACCGGGTCGCAGCGACTGCAATGGGGAAGTGCCGCATCCGCCGGGTCTGACCGGACCGGAAGCGACCCGCAGCTGGAGCCGGCCAGCTGTGGGAGGTGGGCGAGCAATTCTGCGCCTGCGCGGAGAGCGGAAGTGTGCCAGGCGCATGCGCGCAGGGCGGAAGCGGGCGGCGCGCTCGACCTGAGGTCCGGGCGGATCGCGGCACCACGGTGTCTTGGTTCCGGCCTCTGCCCTGCGTTCCCACACCGCGGCGGTTCGCCTCCGCTGTCCTTGCGGAGTGTGCGTCCGAGCCCGGGCCGATGGACCGCGAGACGCGCGCCTTCGCCGAGCAGCACTTCCGAGACCTCGGGGGCCGGCTTCATGGCGCCGGCGGGCAGGCGCCCAGCGCAGTGGCCTTCATCAAGGAGCCCGCCGCCTTCTCCTACGCCGACTTCTTCAGGGGCTTCCTGCTGCCCAACCTACCCTGCGTGTTCTCCAGCGCCTTCACCGAGGACTGGGGCAGCCGGCGGCTCTGGGTGACGCCCGAGGGGAAGCCCGACTTCGAGTACCTGCTGCAGAAGTACGGTGAGGAGGCAGGGCTGGACCCGGGGACAGCCAGGGGACCTGGGGACACCGCCAGACCAGGGACAGCCGGGGGACCTGGGGACACCGCCAGACCCGGGGACAGCCAGGGGACCTGGGGACACCGCCAGACCCGGGGACAGCCAGGGGACCTGGGGACACCGCCAGACCCGGGGACAGCCAGGGGACCTGGGGACACCGCCAGACCAGGGACAACCGGGGGACCTGGGGACACCGCCAGACTAGGGACAGTTGGGGGACCTGGGGACACCGCCAGACCCGGGGGACCTGGGGATACGGGGAGGCCAGGGCCAGGCCCGGGGACACAGGGCAGATGTCGGGGAGATACAGGGCGTATCCCAGACCCAGGCCGGTTGGGCTGGAGCAGTGTGGAGTCCAGAACCCACCCCTTGCCCCTTGTCCGAAGTAGAGGGCACAGGAGCAGCCTGGACCCAGACACACAGAGCCAGGATGGCGCTCAGGCCCCGGGGCAGATCCAGGACAGAGAAGGAGACCCAGGACCTCAGTTGGACTGCAGAAAAGCATCGGGAGGGTAGGGAGGGCAGGGCATCTGGGCTCCTGGAGAATTCTCCAGCAGCTGGTCTGGAGGGCAGCCTCCATGAAGAGCCCTCAGCCAAGTCTGTGCCTGCTCTCTCACTTCAGGAGATGTGATTGTACCAGTTGCCAACTGTGGGGTCCAGGAGTACAACTCGAACCCCAAAGAGCACATGCCCCTCCGAGAGTATATCAGCTACTGGAGGGAGTATATCCAGGGGGGCTGCTCCTCCCCGCGGGGCTGCCTCTATCTCAAGGACTGGCACCTGTGCAGGTAAGGGGGATGCTGGCCATGGGGTGCCTCCCTAGAACCACATGTCCCAAGGTCTTCCTGACAGGGTGCATGAATTCCAGCCCGTGTCCAATGTGGTGGGAAGGCCAGCTCCTCACCAGGCCTGTGCAGCACTGGCCACAAGGAACATGGGCTTCGTGTGGACACAAGTGAGCCGTGGTCTCATCCCTCTCCTGCATCATTTGCCCATGTTGCTCTTAGATCCCTTGGGACTGGCATCTTCTCCACTCCAGTGAAGAGGCCAGGCCTCTTGCCTAGAATGTACAGGGGTCTTTAATGTCATCCTGCTTCCTTGCTGGCGCCTCCAAAGGAGTCCCACCCCACCTTGGAAATCTCCTGGTCCAAGGCAGCCATGCATGTTTACACACACACACACACACACACACACACACACCCATGTGCCATGCACACACACCTCCACATGCCACATACAGACAGTCCTGACGGGATTTTTGACCTTGTGCAAAAGTGACCTGCATTCAGTAGAAACTAAATAGAAAGGAGTTTTGAATGTCACTCTTTTCCCAGGCTGACCATATGTGGGCTGACCTGCAGTTCCCAGGCAGCTTCACCACCCAACAAAGCACCCGCCCTTCTGCAGTGTCCACACTGTGCCGTGTGACTGAGAAATGATGTTGGTTCTCTTAGTTGTATTGCTTTTTTTGGTGCTGGGGATTGAACCCAGGGTTTTACGTGCCAAGCATACCCTATTAATGTATTTTCAATTCATAGTATTTTCAACATGAGCCTATTGTAAGCTGAGAGGCACCTACTTCATCTGAGAAGCTTCACCCACCCCAACACCCAGCCAGACAGCATTCCTTTCCAAGGTGGTCCTGGGATTTTGTGTCCCTTGCTGGATGCTCCTTTCACAAGAACAAACTGTTGTGCTCATACCCTCGTCTATGGGTACAATGTGGGGCTCAGGTAATGTCGAGTAAACCAGGGAACAAATTCCTGTGTCACTTGTGTGGGAACTAAAGCTCAGAGCAGTGGAGTGAGGTGGAGCTCAGGCCCCTGCGTTCCCACAACCAACCAGGCACAAGAAGCACCAGGCCCCCTTCCCCCCACCACACCGCTGCTTGCTTGGAGCAGCACGCAAGGTTCAGCCAGACCTGAACCAGCAGCGCAGAGAGACACAGACCCCTACATGGTTGTGCACTGTGCTTGCAGTACTAGATAAACAAATGAGTTTTGTTCGTGTTTGCTAAGCATTTCTCAAATATTGCCTGTAACATACTTATGCTAGAAAATTGTTCATTGTGTATTTGGAATTCAACTTTAGACTCTACTGAATTTTATCTGACAGGTCTAAAACAGAAAGGGCAGAGGGAGACATGGGTTCGTACAGTCGGGAGGCCACAGGGGAAGCCACAGCTGAGCAGGATTTTTGTGGATGAATAGGCCTTTGCTGGGAACTCAGAGGCATGCTAGGAGAGGGACCGTTATGTGTTTGGGGTCCTCTAAGTGCTCTGTTGCTTCGGGTGCCCTGCCCTGTCATCTGACTAGCAGCTTTGTGTGCTTGCGTCCAGAAGTTTTTTCCAGCACAGTGCTGGGTGAGCTGTGCCTTCCCTGGGGCCCATGGAAAATACACACAGCCTCTGCCTGGAAAATACACACAGTCTGCAGCCTAGAATCTACTAGGCATAGTTCAGTTTGCTGGTACTGGTGACAAAGTGAAAGAGGCCCACATTTCAGGAGCTGGGTCAATGTCCCTGAAGCACTCCGGACCCCCAGCACAGCCCCAGCCAGAGCCCTGGGGCTGGGAGAGTAGCCACTGCTTGTGTGGGTCAGTGGTGCTATCTCCCAGGCCATCCCCAAGGCTTCCTTCCACGCTTGCAGTTCTGGGCTTGGCAGCACGAGGGTTCGGCTCAGGTCCCTCAGGGCTGTGGCTGGCAGGGGTCTTAGGTGGCCCCGTCGAGGGTGAGCCCCTCACAGCCTCCTGGCCTCCACAGGGACTCCTCTGCAGAGGACCTGGGGGGGGTGTTCACCTTGCCTGTGTACTTCTCCTCCGACTGGCTGAACGAGTTCTGGGATGCTCTGGATGTGGATGACTACCGCTTCGTCTACGCAGGGCCCGCGGGCTCCTGGTAAGGGTAGGAGGAGCGCTGGCTGCCCCACCATGCCTGGAGGCCCCCCGGATCAAGGCCCACCCCAGAGCCTCCTGGGCGCCGACTGAGATCTCGCCGCAGGTCGCCATTCCACGCTGACATCTTCCGCTCCTTCAGCTGGTCCGCCAACATCTGCGGGAGGAAGAAGTGGCTGTTGTTCCCACCGGGGCAGGAGGAGGCCCTGCGGGACTGCCGTGGTGGCCTGCCCTACGACGTGACTTCCCCGGCGCTCCTGGACGCCCGCCTGCACCCCACGCTGCAGCACAGCAGCCCGCCTCTCGAAGTCACGCAGGAGGCTGGCGAAGTGGTCTTTGTGCCCAGCGGGTGGCACCACCAAGTGCACAACCTGGTAGGTGGGTGCAGGCAGCCCAGCCCTCTGCCCGCCTGGTTCCTGTCCAGCTGCCTCTCCCCACAGTGCAGCAGGGGTCCTGGGCCCTGGTTCCACGCCCTGCCCGGCTCCTGCCCTGAGGAGTGTGCTCCTCCCACCCTGGCTGTGCGCACACTGCCTGGATGTGGGAGCAGCCTTTCCCGGAGGCCCTGCCGGGCCCTGGGCCTGGCGGGGCCTGGTGAGCGCCTGCTGTGGCTCAACGGCCCGCTCCTGCCCTCCAGGACGACACCATCTCCATCAACCACAACTGGGTCAACGGCTGCAACCTGGCCAACATGTGGCGCTTCCTGCAGCAGGAGCTCCGGGCTGTGCAGCAGGAGGTCCAGGAGTGGAGGGACTCCATGCCCGACTGGCACCACCACTGCCAGGTGGGTGGTCCCGGGCTGGGGGGTGCGGACGCGAGGGCCCGGCTGCAGGCCAGATCCCACCGGCACCGCCTGGGCTCAGCTCCGCTCGGGGTTCCTGTCTCCCTCCCTGAGAGCGGCCCGTGCAGGGCGCTTTGCAGGCGTGGCAGCGACCACAGGCTCACTCCTCTCCTCTGTGGCCTAGGTCATCATGAGAGCCTGCTCAGGGATCAACTTTGAAGAATTTTACCACTTCCTCAAGGTCATCGCTGAGAGGAGACTCCTTGTCCTGGGGCAAGGGTCAGAAGGCGCTCAAGGGGACGACACAGGCCCAGGGCTGGGCTTCCAGCAGGCTGCATTTGATGCCGGCCGCCTCGCAGAGGTGCTGGCCTCCGTGGTCGCACACCCGGACTTCCAGAGAGTGGACACCAGCACATTCCTGCCCAGGCCTGAGGAGCTGCTCCGGCAGCTGCAGGATGCAGTGGTTGCCGCCGATTCCCGGTAGTTCCTGTGGGAGGCGCGAGGGGTGCTGGCACAGGGCAGCCCCTCCCAGGGCCTTCTAGAAATACGAGCCTTCCTCACCCCTATGGGCTGGGGTGTGTTCCTGGGAGGTCCAGCATGGCCGTCTCCCAAGGTCCTGGCCACAGGTCTCTGGGGAGGCCCAACCACGATGAGAGCAGGACAGATGGGCCAGGTGGTGTCCTATAGCAAAGTCTGCCGGGGGCTTGGCTGGTGGCCCCTGAGCAGGTTTCCTTGCATGTCCCAGCCTCCCTAGTGAGTCCCGGGCGGCTCAACACTGGGCATCCCTCCTGCCTGCCTTAGGGTCTCCTCTGTCTGGCCTGGCCCGGCCCATCCCATCCCATCCCCTGGTCCCTGGGGCACCTGTAGCCAGCTGGTCGTTACTCGCCAGGTCCAGGGGCAAAGGGCTAGGTGGCTGAGAAACCAGGCGCTGCCCAGCCGTGTGCCCAGAGTGCAGGACATGGTGCAGGGGCGGGACCTCCTTTTCCATAGCACTGCTGAGGGGCCTGGGCTGTGGTGCCCCCTGCCCAGCCCACGGGCTGCCCTGGTGGGGTTGCGCTGTACACAGCTGCTGAGGCAGCATCTCCGTGGCCGGCTCTGCCGGCCACATTCCCTACAAACAGTAGGTGCTGTATGCATTGGGCAGTGGGGGAGGGGGCAAAGCCGGCCGACCGCCTGCCCACGGTCCTGCGGAACCTGTCTCGGGCACGTGTGTCACTTTGTGTCCACTCTGGCCTCTTCCCCTGGGGCTGTTCTCGGGGAGTGCTGGGCATAGCTGAGGGCACAGGAGTAAGGTCGTAGGAGCCAGCTGCTCACTCTGGGGCTGGCCTGGGCCCAGACGGAGGTGGGCACGTGGGGCTGGAATAGAGTGGACTCACGGGGCCCCCCTGAGCCCCAGCTTACTCCACAGGGCACTTGGGACCCCATCTCTGCTAGGCCTCACCCCCTCCGCAGGACGCAGCCTCTCTCAATCTCAGGGGTTCCCATCAGAACTGGGGAGCATGTCTGCCCAGGAGGGCAGCAGACTACATCCTGTACATCACGTTATGCTGTCCAGTGGGGCTGGATGAGCCTCAGCTGGAGTGGAAGGAAGCCCAGGAGGGCAGGGACTTGTTCTGTCCTGCGAGTTGTCACACAGTAGGCGCCCCGTGTGTCACAGGAACAAGCCCCAGCCCACACCATTCCAGCCACACAGGACAGCCTGACCACCCTGCCGTCCCTGAGGCCCAGGAGTGCCGAGGCTTCATGGGGTTGGGCAGGGGTGGGCGGAGGCCCCACGGCAGGGCCTAGCCCTGGAAGTCACCCTTTTCCCCATGGCGGCCTCTGACTGTGGTCCTCCTGGTGACACGTTTGACAGGCTTGGAGCACGGCACCTGTGGGCACCCGGCAGAGTGGCCCACTCAGGTGTGCTGGGGTGGGCAGGAGCGGTCACTGTCAGGAAGGGGGCGCAGGCCCCACTGTCCTGCCTAGCTGCCTGGACTGTCCATGCTGGGGGTGGGCAGGAGCGGTCATCAGGAAGGCAGGTCATTGCCAGAAAGGTACAATGACTCCAGGAGTGCCGAGCAGGGGTCGGGGAGCTGGCCACTGACCCTTACCCACAGTCTAGCAGAGCATCAGCTGGAGCGACCTCGGCTGAGAAGTAGAAGAATGTGCTCAGAACCTCTGGAGAAACCCACCTGTGCGTGGGCACCTGCCCACCCCTTGTATCCTCCTCTTGGGGGTGCCCTGCAGCACTCTTGGCCAGTCCTGGTCCCAAGGAATACATTGATCAACGTCACGGTGTTGCCAAAAGCTCAGTCCTTGTCCCCATGCCAATCCAATAACAAGCACGTGGTTTTGAGAAAACGGAAATGGAAGTTCTATTCCACTAGTAAAGGAGCAACACGGGCTCCCGTCCCAGAGGCTGTAATGCTGCCCATCAAGGGGCACAGGAAGCTTTTAAGGAGGTGATGCAAAGGCTACATCCCAGGTGTCCTGCAAGGAGTTGCAATTAAGGGGGGATCAAAGATGGGGGCTAGAGGGAGGCTGCACTCCTTGTCACTCGTAACTCGGGATTCAAGCAGAGGGAAGACTGAGAGGCAGTAGTGCTGCCCACCAGTCCCCTGCTGGTTACCCCATTCGTATGCCGTGATCACCCACCATCTACCACCGTATCACCCCGCTTTTGAGTGCAAATCTCTGAGCCCTGCCTATCATTCATCATTTGCCCACCTCTTGCCTGCCCATCACCTGCCTTTCACCTACCCATTGCCCACTGCCCAATGTCCACCCACTGATCATCCACCGTTAGCCTGCAGACTGCCTGCTGCCCTGTTGCCTGGAAGTACCTGCAGGTTTGGTTACACGCGGCTGCCACCATCTTGGGACAACAGCCAGGACCTGCAGGTTTGCTGCCACAGCCTCAGCCACCTCAGTCTGGGGACTCAGGCCAGGGTCTGGAGACATCATGGCACCTGCAGGTCTGGCTGCACCTGAGGTCTTTCTGCTCAGTGTGGCAGTGGCTGCCATCAGCCTGCCTCTTTGCAGGGATGCTCCTTCGTGTGAGCACATGCCTGGTGGTCTCTCTGCAAGTTGAAAGGACACTGAGATCTTGGGATTGCAGGAAGGCAGAGCCTGGGGAAGCTGAAGCCCAGGTTCCTCAGGTTGCAGCTGGGTTTGCGTGGACCAGTCTGGGTCTGGAAAGCCTGTGGGAACACTGGGCGTGGTTCCCTGGGGGGGGGGGGGGTGCAGAGGTTGGAGAAAACTGGGCTCTCTCCAGCTCAGTGAGTCCTGAGGTGTGCAGGGACAGCAGGGGACAGCTACGATGGGTGGGAAGACTGGAAGAGGGTGTGAGGGTATTGTACTATCAGCAAGCCCACCCACCTGGTCCAGCACCCACTGGACTGGTGTTAACTTCAAACTTCAGACGACCCCACCTATAGGTGGAGAAGGGAAGTCAGTAGAAGCAATCATTCAATTTTTCATTGGGATTTTCCCCTTTTTCCTTTTTTCCACCCTCTTTCTAGCACCACTAACATCTTTGAATCCAAATATTTTTCATATATCAATTTATTAAGGAATGGGATGTCTGAATAGTATATGCCAGTTTGTTGTGTATGCTTATATTTTACTTTAAAAAAAATCTGTATATAGGGCTGGGGTTGTGGCTCAGTGGTAGAGTGCTTGCCTAGCACGTGTGAGGCACTGGTTTCGATTCTCAGCACCATATGAAAATAAATACAGGCATTGTATTCACACACAACTAAAAAAATTTGAAAAAAAGAACCCTGCATATATATTTTTCTCTGTCACCTACCTGTCTCCCTGGATTCTATTTCTCATTTCTCTCATACTACAACCAACCTCTATTAATTCCTCCCTTGTTCTTACAATAAATAATAAATTTTTACCTCTGTTCTCTCCCTCATAAACATCACTTCTTACACTACCTCTGTTCCCTCACTGTCCATCATTTGAAATGGTAAACCCTTTTAGCAAACTTGATTATTTTGTAGACAATAATTGAGCACTTCATTTATGTCCATTGTGACAAAACTGTAAATGCCTTAATAGTAGCCATTTGGTTTAAGGTGGTATATCGTTTGCATTGGGTGCTGTTAATATTAGTCTCCCCCTTGAAGGTGAGGTACTGGGACACTAAAGACCACAGGGTAGAATCTGTACTGCCTCAGCTCCATATGCTAGATGAGAAGACACACAAACAGCACGAAAAAACAAGGGAACAAAGTGCCTCAAACAAACCAAGATGTTCCAAAAACAGAATCCATACACAACACAGTAGAAGAAATGTCAGAGGAATTTAGAAAATACACAGATAGACTGATCTTTGAAATAAAGGATGGTATTAGAAAATACAGGAAGTGAAAGATCAATAAAGAGGGAGAGCTTATAAAAAGGAATCAAGCGGAAATCCTTGAAATGAAGGAAACAAACTAAATTAAAAATTCAATGGAAACTAATATCAACAGACTAGACCACTTGGAAGATAGAACCTCAGACAATGAAGACAAAAATATATATTCTAGAAAATAAAGTTGATCACACAGAGAAGATGGTAAGAAACCACAAACAGAACTTCCAAGAAATATGGAACATGAACAGACCAAATTTAAAATGTATTGGAATAGATGAAGGCATGGAGATACAAACCAAAGGAATGCACAATCTTTTCAATGACATAATGTCAGAAAACTTCCCAAATATAATGAAATGGAAAATTAACTACAGGAGGCTTACAGGATCCCAAGTGTACAGAATTACAGCAGACCCATACCAAGGCACATTTTAAAGAGAATGACTAACATAAAGAATAAGGATGGGGTTTTTAAAGACTGTGAGAGAAGAAAAAATTACATATAGGGGGAAACCAATTTGAATCTCAGCTGATTTCTCAACCCAGACACTCAACACTACGAGGTCTTGGAATAACATATCAAGCTCTGAAAGAAGGTGGATGCTGAGAATTTTATATTGAGCAAAATTAAGCTTCAGATTTGAAGATGAAAGAAAACCTTCCATGATAAATGAGAGTTAAAAGAATTCACAACTACAAAGCCTGCACTACAGAGCATTCTCTGCAAAATATTCCATGAGGAGGAAATGAAAACAACAACAACAACAATGAAAATCAGCAAAGGGAGGAACTACACTAAAGGAAAGGTCAATCAAAGGAGAAACTAAGTCAAGTTAAAAAATAAACCAAAATGACCAGGAATACAAATCATATCTCAATAATAACCCTAAATTTTAACACCTAAACTCATCAATCAAAAGACAATGACTGTCAGATTGGAATGAAAAAAAGACCCAACAATATGCTGTCTTCGAGAGCCTCACCTCATAGGCAAAGACATATAGACTGAAGGTGAAAGGATGGGAAAAAAATATACCACTCACAAGGACTGCATAAACAAGCAGGGGTTTCCATCCTCATATCAAAGTGGACTTCAAACCAGATAGTCACAAGGGATAAAGAAGGTCATTTCATATTGCTTAAGGAAATAATCCACCAAAAAGATATAACAATTGTGAATATTGTTGGAGGATCTACATACATCACGCACACCCTTCCCAACCTCAAGAATCAAATAGATCACAACGCAATAATACTTGGTAACTTTAACGCACCTCTCTCACCACTGGATAGACCTTCCAAACAAAAACTGAACAAAGAAACTATAGAATTAAATGATACAATCAAAGATTCAGACTTAACAGAAATATAGAGAGTATTTCATTCATCATCAAGCAAATACACTTTCTTCTCAACAGCACATGATCTTTCTCTAAAATAGACCATATGCTATGCCACAAAGTAACTCTCAGCAAATACAAAAAAAATAGAAATTCTACAATGCATTCTACTAGATCATAATAGAATAAAACTAGAAATCAGTGATAAAATAAAAAATAGAAACTACTCCCAAACGTGGAGCCTAAATAATATGCTATTGAATGATCAATGGATAAAAGAAGAAATCAAGGAGGAAATAAAAAATATACTTAGAGATAAATGAGAACACCGATGTGGGGAGCCATCTCTGACTAGCAAAACCAGGCTGGGGGAGCTGTCAGACACAGAAATCTGGCTCTCAGGAACTGGCAATCGTTGAGAAATTGTTCCAGATGGTCTGAGGCATGGAGTATCTGTGCAGAGTGGCTCACCACCTGCTGGAGCAAAATGACTTCTTTAACTCCACCCCATCCTGTTCCTCACAGAAGAAGGTCCTCCTGATCCCCCTTTGACCTATACAACTATAAATAAAGGACAGATGGGCTCTTCCTGCCATTAGAGTCAGATAGCATAGTTCAATCAGCCATGCCCCTGCTTCAACGGATAATTGTCCCCTGTTGTTATTCTGTTAAATAAGTTTCTTAGCAATTAATTTACAGCCAGCCCATCCCTCTGTCAGAAACCCTTTCCCTCACCCATGCTGGATGTGGAAGAAACTCTATACACTGATGCAACATATCAAAGTCTCTGGGATGCTATGAAGGCAGTGCTAAGAGGAAAGTTTACTGCATTGAGCTCATACATTAAAAGAATAAAAAGTCAACAAATAAATGACCTAACATTACATCTCAAAGTCCTAGGAAAAAAAGAACAAATCAACACCAAAAGCAGAAGACATGAAATAATTAAAATCAGAGCTGAAATCAATGAAATTGAAACAAAAGAAACAACTCAAAAAATTGACAAAAAGTTGGTTCTTTGAAAAAAATAAAATCGATAATCTCTTAACCAATCTAACAAAGAGAAAGACAAAAACTTAAATTACTAAAATTCATGAGGAAAAAGGAAATATCATACAGACACTACTGAAATAAAGAATTAGAAACTTTTGAAAATTTATGCTCAAATGAAATAGAAAACTTGAAGACATCGACAAATTTCTAGAGACATTTGATCTACCCAAACTGATGCAGGAGGACATACCCAATTTAAACAGATCCATTTCAAGCAATGAAATAGAGGAAACCATCAAAAGTCCACCAACCAAGAAAAGCCCAGAATCAGATTGATTCTCTGTCAATTTCTACAAGACCTTCAAAGAAGAATTAACATCAATACTCCTCAAATTATTCCATGAAATAGAAAATGAAGGAACCCTTCCAAAGTCATTCTGTTAGGCTAGTATCACCCTGATACCAAACCAGACAAAGACACATCAAGGAAAGAAAACTTCTGAACAATATCTCTCATGAACATAGACGCAAACATTCTCAATAAAATTCTGGCAAATCACATATAAAAATATATTTAAAAGATAGTGCACCATGATCAACTGGGACTCATCCCTGGAGTGTTGGTTCAACATATGGAAATCAATAAACTTAATATATCACATCAGTAAACTTAATGACAAGAATCAAATGATTATCTCAATTGATGCAGAGAAAGCATTTGACAAAATACAGCCCCTCTTCATGTTCAAAACACTAGAAAACCTAGGAACAGTAGGAACATACCTCAACCTTGTAAAAGCTACCTGTGCTAAGCCCAAGGTCAACATCATTCTAAATGGAGAAAAATTGAAAGAATTCCCCCTAAAAACTGGAACAAGACAGGGATGCCCTCTTACACAACATTGTCCTTGAAATCCTAGCCAGAGCAATCTGACAGACAAAAGAAATTAAAGGAATGTGAATAGGAAAAGAACTCAAACTATCACTATTTCCGACAGCATGATTTTATATTTAGAAGATTCAAAAAATTCCACCTGAAAACTTCTACAACCCATAAATGAATTCAGCAAAGTAGCAGGATATAAGATCAATAACCAACAAATTCACTGCAAGAGAAATTAGGAACACTTCCCCATTCACAATAGCCTCAACAAAAATAAAATAATTGGGAATCAATCTAACAAAAGAGGAGAAAGATCTCTACAATGAAAACTACAAAACACTAAAGAAAGAAATTGAAGAGACCTTAGAAGATGGAAAGATCTCCCATACTCTTGGGTAGGCAGAATTAATGTTTGTCAAAATGGCCATACTACCAAAAGTGTTATACAGATTCAAAGTAATACCTATTAAAATTCCAAAGGCTTTCTTCTTACAAATAGAAAAATCAATCATGAAATTCATTTGGAAAATAAGAGACCCAGAATAACCAAGGAAATCCTTAACAAGTAGAGTGCAGCAGGAGGCATCTCAATACGAGATCTTAAACTCTACTACAGAGCAATAGTAACCAAATTGCATGGTATTGGCACCAAAATAGACATGTAGGCCAATGGTACAAAATAGAAGACACAGAGACAAACCTACCTAAATACGATTATCTCATACTAGACAACAGTGCCAAAAATGTACACTGGAGAAAAGATAGCCAATTCAAAAAATGGTGCTGGGAAAATGGGAAATTCACATGTGACAAAATGAAATTAAACCCCATATCTCTCACCCTGCACAAAACTCAAAGTTGATCAAAGACTTAGGCACTGAAACAGAGACCCTGCACCTAATAGAAGAAAAAGCAGACCCAAATCTTCATGTCAGCTTAGGACCTGACTTCCTAAACAAGATTCCTAAAGTGCAAGAAGTATAATTAAGAATCACTCAATGGGATGGATTCAAACTAAAAAGCTTCTTCTCAGTAAAGGAAACAATCAATAATTTGAAGAGAAATCTTACAGATTGGGAGAAAATCTTTACCACATGCACCTCAGATAGAGCACTGATCTCCAAGATATAGATCAAAAAACTAAATGCAAAACAAACAAAAAAAACCCCAAATAGCCCAATCAATAAATGGGCAAAGGAACTGAACAGACACTTCACAGAAAAAAAATCAATAAAATATGAAAAATGTTCATAATCTGTAGCAATTATAGAAATGCAAATCAAAACTGCTCAAAGATTTCACCTTACTCCAGTCAGAATGGCAATTTTTATCAACAATACAAGCAATAATAAGTGTTGGCATAGATGTGGGGAAAAGGCACACTCATACATTGCTGGTGGGGCTGCAAATTGGTGCAGCCACTGCAGAAAGCAGTGTGGAGATTCCTAAGAACATTTGGAATGGAACCACCATTTGACCCAGCTATCCCACTCTTTGATTTATACCCAAAGAACTTAAAATCAGCATTCTACAGAGACACAGCCACATCAGGGTTTATAGCAGCTCAATTCATGATAGCTGAACCATGGAACCAACCTAGGTGCCCTTCAACATATGAATGGATAAAGAAAATGTGGTACATATATACAATGGAATATTACTCAGCCTTAAAGAAGAATGAAATTGTGGCATTTGCAGGTAAACGGTTGGAACTAGAATATCATGAAATGAAAAGTGAAATAAGCCAATCCAAAACAAAAACACCATTCATGTAATCATACATATACATAGGGTAATACTGTATGTTTCATTCTACTATCTTTCCATCCCATACCCTCTCCCACTCCTTTTTCCTCTGCACCACCCAAACTTCCTTCATTCTTCTCTTCCCTCTAGCACGTTATATATCGTCATGCACTTATCAGATAAAATATTCGACCTTTGGCTTTTTGGGTTTGGCCTATTTTACTTACCATTATATTTTTCAACTTCATTCATTTACCAGCAAATGCAATAATTTTATTCTTCTTTGTGACTGACTAATATTCCACTGTGTATATATACCACAGTTTCTTTATCCATTCGTCAACTGAAGGGCATCTAGGTTGGTTCCACAATCTAGCTTTTGTGAATTGAGCTGCTGTGAACATTGATGTGGCTGCATCACTGGAGTACACTGATTTTAAGTCCTTTGGGTATAAACCAAGGAGTGGGATAGCTGGATCAAATGATAGGTCCATTCCAAGCTTTCTGAGGAATCTCCATAATGCTTTCCAGAGTGGTTGCACCAATTTGCAGCTCCACTAGCAATGTATGAGTGTGCCTTTTTCCCCACATCCACGCCAACACTTATCATTGCTTTTTTTCTTGATAATAGCCATTCAAATTGGAGTTAGATGAAATCTTAGGGTGGTTTAAATTTGCATTTCTCTAATTACTAGGAATGATGAGCACTTTTTCATATATTTGTTGATCATCTGTTTATCTTCTGTGAAGTGTCTGCCCATTTCCTTAGCCCATTTACTGATTGGGTTCTTTGTATTTTGGGTGTAAAGTTTTTTAAGTTCTTTATAAACTTAGGAGATGAGTGCTCTGTCTGAAGTGTGTGTGGAAAAGATTTTCTCCCACTCTGTAGGCTCTCTTTTCACATTGTTGATTGTTTCCTGTGCTGAGAAAAAACTTTTAAATTTGAATCTATTCCATTTGTTGATTCTTGCTTTTATTTCTTGTGCTCTGGGGGTCTTGTTAAGGAAGTCTGGTCCTAAGTCAAGATTCGGGCCTACTTTTTCTTCTATTTGGTGAAGGGTCTTGGGCCTAATTCCTAGATCCTTGATCCATTTTGAGTCGAGTTTTGTACAGGGTGAGAGATAGGGGTTTAGTTTCATTTTACTGCACATGGATTTCCAGTTTTGCCAGCACCATTTGTTGAAGAGGCTATCTTTTCTCCATTATAAGTTTTTGGCACCTTGGTCTAGTATGAGGTATGTGTCTGTGTCTTCTATCTTGTACCATTGGTCTACCTGTCTATTTTGGTGCCAATACCATGCTGTTTTTCTTACTATTGCTGTACAGTAGAGTTTGAGGACTGGTATTGAGATACCTCCTGCATCACTCTTCCTGCCCAGGATTGCTTTGGCTATTCTGGGTCTTTTGTTCTTCCAGATGAATTTCATGATTGCTTTTTATGTTTCTATGACAAGTGTCATAGGGATTTTAATTGGAATTGTGTTAAATCTGTGTAGCACCTTTGGAGTATGACCATTTGATGATATTAATTCTGTCTCTCCAAGAACACGGAAGATCTTTCCATCTTCTAAGGTCTTTTTCAATTTCTTTCTTTAATGTTCTGTAGTTTTCATTGTAGAGATTTTTCGCCTCTTTGGTTAGATTGATTCCCAAGTATTTTTTTAGGCTATTGTGAATGGAGTTGTTTTCATTTCCCTTCAGATGTTTCATTGCTTATGAATAAAAATGTTTTAGATTTATGCATGTTGATTTTATAGCCTGCTATTTTGCTGAATTCATTGATGAGGTCTAGAAGTTTTCTGGAGGAGTTTTTTGGATCCTCTAAATATAGAATCATGTCATCAGCAAATAGTGGCAGCTTGAGTTCCTCTTTTCCTATTCATATCCCTTTAATTTCTTTAGTCTATCTAATTGCTCTGGATAGTATTTCTAGGATGATGTCGAATAGAAGTGGTGAAAGAGGGCATCCCTGTCTTGTTCCAGTTTTTAAAGGGAATGGTTTCAGTTTTTCTCCATTTAGAATAATGTTGGCCATGGGCTTAGCATAAATAGCCTTTACTATGTTGAGGTATGTTCCTACTATCTCTGTTTTTTCTAGTGTTTGAGCATGAAGGGGTGTTGTATTTTGTTGAACGCTTTTTCTGTGTCAATTGAAATAACCATATGATTCTTTTTTTTTTTTTACTTTCTACGATACCAAAAAATCTATTCAAATGATAAATTATGAAAATATTTCCATTAGAATTAGCAAGAAAAGCAACAAAAGCAACAAAACATTGTTAGTCAAGAATTTAACCACATGAGTGAAAGATCTACATAAACTAAAAACTATAAAACACTAATGAAAGAAATAGAGCAAAACAGGAAAAATGGTAAGATATGCCATGTTTATGGATCATAGGAATTAATGTTGTTAAAATGTACATACTTCTCAAAACTATAGGAAGATTTAATAAAATTTCTATCAAAGTTAAGTTTATATATTTGAATAAATAGAAAAAAACCCTGAAATTCCTGTGCACAATTGCCAAACTTATCTTGAATAAAAGGAAATAACTTGAAGGCATCACTCCACCTCCATTAATATCTTCTACAAAGATACAGTAATCAAAATAGATTTTTTTTAGCATACAAACATACACATCAACCAGAGTAACAGACTAGGATCCTGCAATAAATCCTGAACATTTATGGAACATTGGTGACAATATTTAACTCATCTTTATTAACTCATTCCCTCTTTCTTCTTCTTTTTCCACTTTTAAAAAAGGAAAATTATGTAATAAGATGAGAATCTGCATGTTAGAGTTTTATTATTAATATCAACAAATGTGAAAATTTCTCACACAGGATACAATGTGGGGAGTCAATGGAACTAAACCTAGCATTATGTTAAAAATTCTATTTTGATTTTCAAAAATTTAGAAAGTAACCTGTGGATATTGTATTGTGTAGTAAAAAGGACAGAAGTTATGATGAAGATAAGAATCTTTTTTTTTTGAATATTTTTTTTTAATTTTTTTTACGTTTACATAGGGTAATGATGTTTATTTTCTTTTTCCCCTCCCCCACCCCTCCCACCCCTCTTTTCCCTCTACCTAGTCCTTCTTCATTCTTACCGCTCTCCTTAGCCTAACTCTAAACCTAACCCTAAACCTAATGCTAGCCCCTCCCACCCCCCATTATATGTCCTCATCCGCTTATCAGCGAGATCATTCGTCCTTTAGTTTTTTGAGATTGGCTTATCTCACTTAGCACGATATTCTCCAATTTCGACCATTTGCCTACAAATGCCATAATTTTATCATTCTTCATTGTGGAGTAATATTCCATTGTATATGTATGCCACAGTTTCTTTATCCATTCATCAACTGAAGGGCATGTAGGTTGGTTCCACAATCTGGCTATGGTGAATTGAGCAGCAATGAACATTGATGTGGCTGTATCTCTGTAGTATGCTGATTTTAAGTCCTTTGGGTATAGGCCAAGGAGTGGGATAGCTGGGTCAAATGGTGTTTCCATTCCAAGCTTTCTGAGGAATCTCCACACTGCTTTCCAGAGTGGCTGCACTAATTTGCAACCCCACCAGCAATGTATGAGTGTTCCTTTTCACCACATCCTTGCCAACACCTATTGTTGCTTGTATTCTTGATAATCGCCATTCTAATTGGGGTGAGATGAAATCTTAGGGTAGTTTTGATTTGCATTTCCCTTATTACTAGGGATGTTGAACATTTTTTCATATATCTGTTGATTACTTGTACATCTTCTTCTGTGAAGTGTCTGTTCATTTCCTTAGCCCATTTGTTAATTGGATTATTTGTATTCTTCGTGTAGAGTTTTTTGAGTTCTTTATAGATTCTGGAAATTAGCGCTCTATCTGAGGTATGGTTGGCAAAGATATTCTCCCACTCTGTAGGCTCTCTCTTCACATTTCTGATAGTTTCCTTTGCTGAGAGAAAGCTTTTAAGTTTGAATCTATCCCAGTTGTTGATTCTTGCTTTTATTTCTTGTGCTATGGGAGTCCTGTTAAGGAAGTCTGATCCTAAGCCAACAAGTTGAAGCTTTGGACCTACTTTTTCTTCTATAAGATGCAGGGTCTCTGGTCTGATTCCGAGGTCCTTGATCCATTTTGAGTTGAGTTTTGTGTAGGGTGAGAGATAGGGGTTTAATTTCATTCTATTGCATATGGTTTTCCAGTTTTCCCAGCACCATTTGTTGAAGAGGCTATCTTTTCTCCATTGCATATTGTTGGAACCTTTGTCTAGTATGAGAAAATTGTATTTATTTGGGTTTGTGTCCGTGTCCTCTATTCTGTACCATTGATCTACCTGTCTATTTTAGTACCAATACCATGCCATTTTTGTTACTATTGCTTTGTAGTAGAGTTGAAGATCTGGTATTGCAATACCCCCTGCTTCGCTCTTGCTACTGAGGATTGCTTTAGCTATTCTAGGTTTTTTATTCTTCCAGATGAATTTCATAATTGCTTGCTCTATTTCTGCAAGGTACATCATTGGGATTTTAATTGGAATTGCATTGAATCTGTATAGCACTTTAGGTAGTATAGCCATTTTGACGATATTAATTCTGCCTATCCAGGAACATGGGAGATCTTTCCATCTTCTAAGGTTTTCTAGAATTTCTTTCTTTAGTGTTCTGTAGTTCTCATTGTAGAGGTCTTTCACCTCTTTTGTGAGATTGATTCCCAAGTATTTTATTTTTTTCGATGCTATTGTGAATGGGGTAGTTTTCCTAATTTCTCTTTCTGAAGATTCATCACTTATGTATAAAAATGCATTGGATTTATGAGCATTGATCTTGTAACCTGCTACTTTACTGAATTCACTTATGAGTTCTAAAAGTTTTCTGGTGGAATTTCCAGGTTCCTCTAAATATATAATCATGTCATCAGCGAACAGGGATAGTTTGAGTTCTTCTTTTCCTATTCGTATCCCTTTAATTTCTTTGGTTTGTCTGATTGCTCTGGCTAGAGTCTCAAGGACAATGTTGAATAGAAGTGGTGAAAGAGGGCATCCCTGCCTTGTTCCAGTTTTTAGGGGGAACGCTTTCAGTTTTTCACCATTTAGAATGATATTAGCCATGGGCTTAGCGTAGATTGCCTTTATAATGTTTAGGAATGTTCCCACTACCCCAATTTTTTCTAGTGTTTTGAGCATGAAGGGGTGCTGTATTTTATCAAATGCTTTTTCTGCATCTATTGAAATAATCATGTGATTCTTAACTTTAAGTGTGTTCATATGGTGAATGACATTTATTGATTTCCGAATGTTGAACCAACCTTGCATCCCTGGGATAAAACCCACTTGATCGTGGTGCACTATCTTTTTAATATATATTTGTATGCGATTTGCTAAAATTTTGTTGAGAATTTTTGCATCGATGTTCATTAAGGATATTGGTCTGAAATTTTCTTTCCTCGATGTGTCTCTGTCTGGTTTAGGTATCAGGGTGATATTGGCTTCATAGAACGAGTTTGGTAGGGTTCCCTCCTCTTCTATTTCATGGAATAGTTTGAGGAGTATTGGAATGAGCTCTTCTTTAAAGGTTTTGTAGAACTCGGCTGAGAACCCATCTGGTCCTGCACTTTTCTTTGTTGGTAGGCTTTTGATGACCTCTTCTATTTCATTGCTTGAAATTGGTTTATTTAAGTTGTGTATGTCCTCCTCGTTCAGTTTAGGTAGTTCATATGTCTCTAGAAATTTGTTGATGTCTTCGAGGTTTTCTGTTTTGTTGGAGTATAGATTTTCGAAATAGCTTCTAATTATGTTTTGTATTTCACTCGTGTCTGTTGTGATGTTTCCCTGTTCATTCCGAATTTTAGTAATTTGAGTTTTCTCCCTCTTTCTCTTTGTTAGTGTGGCTAAGGGTTTATCAATTTTATTTATTTTTTCAAAGAACCAACTATTTATTTTGTTAATTTTCCCGATTGTTTCTTTTGTTTCGATTTCGTTGATTTCGGCTCTGATTTTAACTATTTCCTGTCTTCTACTACTTTTGGTATTGGTCTGCTCTTCTTTTTCTAGTGCTTTGAGCTGTAGTGTTAAGTCGTTTATTTGTTGATTTCTACTTCTTTTTTTGAATGCACCCCATGAAATAAATCTTCCTCTAAGTACTACTTTCATAGTGTCCCAGAGATTTTGATATGATGTGTCTTTGTTCTTGTTTACTTCTAAGAATTTTTTTATTTCCCTCCTGATGTCTTCTGTTATCCATTCATCATATAATAGTGTATTATTTAGTCTCCAGGTATTGGAGAAGTTTCTGTTTTTTATTCTGTCATTTATTTCTAATTTCAATCCATTATGACCTGATAGAGTACAAGGTAGTATCTCTATCTTCTTGTATTTGCTAACAGTAGCTTTGTGGCATAAAATATGGTCTATTTTAGAGAAGGATCCATGGGCTGCTGAGAAGAAAGTGTATTCGTTCTTTGTTGGATGGTATATTCTATATATGTCGGTTAAGTCTAAATTGCTGATTGTGTTGTTGAGATCTATAGTTTCTTTATTCAATTTTTGTTTGGACGATCTATCCAGTGGTGAGAGAGGTGTGTTAAAATCGCCTAGTATTATTGTGTTGTGGTCTATTTGATTTCTGTAATTGAGAAGGATTTGTTTGACGTACGTGGATGAGCCAATGTTCGGGGCATAGATATTTATGATTGTTATGTCTTGCTGATTTATGCTTCCCTTAAGCAGCAGGTAATGTCCTTCTTTATCCCTTCTGACTAGTTTTGGTTTGAAGTCCACATTATCTGAGATGAGGATGGATACTCCAGCTTTTTTGCTGTGTCCGTGTGCATGGTATGTTTTTCCCCATCCTTTCACCTTTAGTCTATGGGTGTCTCTTTCTATGAGATGAGTCTCTTGCAGGCAGCATAATGTTGGATTTTTCTTTTTAATCCAATCTGCCAGTCTGTGTCTTTTGATTGATGAATTCAGGCCATTGACATTCAGGGTTATTATTGTGATATGATTTGTATTCCCAGTCAATTGACTCATATTTGTTTTTGACATGATTTGGTTTCTCCTTTATTTGGCTATTCCTTTAGGCTAGCGCCTCCTGTTGCTGATTTGCATCGTTGTTTTTCATCTCTTCCTCATGGAATATTTTGCTGAGAATGTTCTGTAATGCTGGCTTTCTTTTTGTAAATTCCTTTAGCTTTTGTTTATCATGGAAGGATCTTATTTCATCGTCAAATTTGAAGGTAAGTTTTGCTGGGTATAAGATTCTTGGTTGGCATTCGTTTTCTTTCAGGGCTTGGTATATGTTGTTCCAGGCCCTTCTAGCTTTTAGGGTCTGGATTGAAAAATCTGCTGATATTCTTATTGGTTTCCCTCTGAATGTAATTTGATTCTTTTCTCTCGCGGCCTTTAAAATTCTGTCTTTATTTTGTATGCTAGGTATTTTCATAATAATGTGCCTTGGTGTGGGTCTGTTGTAATTTTGTATGTTTGGAGTTCTATAAGTCTCTTGTACTTGGTTTTCCATTTCATTCTTCAGATTTGGGAAATTTTCTGTTATTATTTCATTGAATAGATTGTTCATTCCTTTGGTTTGTTTCTCTAAGCCTTCCTCAATCCCAATAATTCTTAAATTTGGCCTTTTCATGATATCCCATAATTCTTGTAGATTCTGTTCATGATTTCTTACCATCTTTTCTGTTTGGCCAACTTTGCTTTCAAGATTAAATAATTTGTCTTCAATGTCTGAGGTTCTGTCTTCCAGGTGTTCTATCCTATTGGTTATGCTTTCTATGGAGTTTTTAACTTGGTTTATTGTTTCCTTCATTTCAAGGATTTCAGTTTGTTTTTTTTCAGTATCTCTAACTCTTTATTGAAATGATCTCTTGCTTCCCGTATTTGGTCTTTTAACTGTTGATTGGTGCGATCATTTAATGCCTGCATTTGCTCTTTCATCTCCTCCTTCAATGCCTGCATTTGCTCTTTCATCTCCTCATTAGCTTCCCTGATCATTTTAATTACGTACATTCTGAACTCCCTTTCTGACATTTCTTCTGCTGTGCTGTCATTGGGTTTTATTGATATAGTATCTAGGTTTGTTTGGGACATTTTCTTCCCTTGTTTTCTCATATTGGTCAGTTGTCAGTGGGACCCTGAGATATTGCAGTTTTCCGCTATTGGCTTATAGTGTCCTGGTAGATTTCCAGTGTATCACCTCCCAGCCTTCAGTAGCCTGATGTCTTGGAGGAATCTGATAAAGCAGCTCATCAGAAGAAAACTGCCCCTAGCCCCCTACTGGTTCCACGGTTTGGAACTGGCTCTGTGCGGAAATGCTCTCACTGTGGGCCTGCACCGTACAGCTGGCCGTGTGGGAGGAGCCCACTGCCAGAGTGTGGAAGGCTACCTTGGGAAGACTCTAGCTGCCCTGCCCGGCTCTGATAAGCCACCTCTATCTGGGCCTGACACCCGGGCCGAGCTTTACCCAGTGGGCAGACTCACCCGTGGCTCTATTTCAGTCCGAGTCTCTCAATGCCTCCCCTTCTTAACTCCTGGGTTCTGGAGCGACTGGGGGTGCAGTCTCCCTCTAGGCCGCCATTTTGGATCGCCCCATCACCATATGATTCTTATAATTAAGTCTATTGACATGATGGATTACATTACTTGATTTACAGATGTTGAACCAACCTTGCATTCCCGGGATGAACCCCACTTGATCACGGTACACTATCTTCTTAATATGTATTTGGATTCAATTTGCAAGGATTTTGTTAAGAATTTTGAATCTATATTTTTCAGAGATATCGATCTAAAATTTTCTTTCCTTAATGTGTCTTTGGTTTGGGTATGAGGGTGAACTCATAGAATGAGTTCGGTAGGGTTCCCTCCTTTTCTATTTCCTGGAATACTTTGAGAAGTATTGGAATGAGTTCTTCTTTGAAGGTCTTGTAGAACTTGCCTGAGAATACATCTGGTCATGGGCTTTTCTGGGTTGGTAGGTTTTCAATGGCTTCTTCTATTTCATTGCTTGATATTGATGTTTAAATTGTGTATGTCCTCCTGGTTCAGTTTGGGAGGAGCATATGTCTCTAAAAATTTGTTGCTGTCTTCAGTATTTTCTATTTTGTTGGAGTATAGATTTTCAAAGTAGCTTCTCATTATGTTATGTATTTCAGTGGTGTCTGTTGTGATATTTCCTTTTTCACCATGAATTTTAGTAATTTGAGTTTTCTCTCTCCTTCTCTTTGCTAGTGTGGCTAAGGGTTTGTCTATTTTGTTTACTTTTTCAAAGAACCAACTTTTTGCTTTGTCAATTTTTTGAATTGTTTCTTTTGTTTCAGTTTCATTGATTTTAGCTCAGATCTTAATTATTTCCTGTCTTCTGCTCCTTTTGGTGTTGTTCTGTTCTTCTTTCTCTAGGGCTTTGAGCTATAATGTTAGGTCATTTATTTGTTGAATTTTTATCCCTATCTTGAATGCGCTCCATGTAATGAATTTTTCTCTTAGTACTGCTTTCATAGTGTCCCAGAGATTTTGATATGTTATGTCATCATTCTCATTGACCTCTAAGAATTTTTTATCTCCTCCCTGATGTTTTCTGTTTTCCATGCTTCACTCAATAGCATATTATTTAGTCTCCAGGTGTTGAAGTAATTTCTGTTTTTTATTTTGTCATTGATTTCTAATTTCATTCCATTATGATCTGATAGGACAAAGGGAGTATCTCTATTTTTTTGCAGTTACCAATGGCTGCTTTGTGATATAGCATATGGTCTATTTTAGAGAAGGTTCCATGTGCTGCTGAGAAGAAAGTGAATTGCTCGTTGATAAAGGGAATATTCTATATATGTCTGTTAAGCCTAGGTTATTGATTGTGTTATTGAGTTCTATGGTTTCTTTATTTACTTTTTGTTTGGAAGATCTATCCAGTGGTGACAGTGGTATGTTAAAGTCACCCAGAATTATTGTGTTGTGGTGTATTTGATTCCTGGAATTGAAAAGGATTTGTTTGATGTGCATAAATGCACTGTTGTTTGGGGCATAAATATTTACGATCGTTATGTCTTCCTGATTTATGGTTCCCACAAGCAGTATGAAATGTCCTTCTTTATCCCTTCTTACTAACTTTGGCTTGAAGTCCACTTTATCTGAAATAAGGATGGAAACCTCTGCTTTTTTACTGAGTCCGTGTGCATGGTAGGTTTTTTCCCATCCTTTCACCTTTAGTCTGTAGATGTCTTTTTCTATGAGATGAGTCTGTTGAAGGCAGCATATTGTTTGTTGGGTCTTTGTTTTTAATCCATTCTGCTAGTCTATGTCATTTGATTGATGAGTTTAGGCCATTAACGTTCAGGGTTATTATTGAGACATGATTTGTATTCCCAGTCATTTGGGCTCATTTTTGACTTTTAACTTGACTTGGTTTCTCCTTTGAATGGTTTTTATTTTAAGGTATTTCAGCCCTTTGCTGACCTACATTGTTGTTTTTCATTTCCTCCCCTTGGAATATTTTGTTGAGAATATTCCGTAGCATGGTCTTTCTATTTGTAAATTCTTTTAACTTTTGTTTATCATGGAAGGATTTTATTTCATCTTCAAATCTGAAGGTTAGTTTTGCTGGGTATAGGATACTTGGTTGGCAACCATGTTCTTTCAGAGCTTGAAATATGTTGTTCCAGGCCCTTCTAGCTTTTAGAGTCTGGGCTGAGAAATCTGTTGATATCAGTATTGGTTTCCCCCTATATGTAATCTGATGCTTTTTTCTCACAGCATTCAAAATCCTATCTTTATTTTGAATGTTAGGCATTTTCATTATAATGTGCCTTAGTGTGGATCTGTTGTGATTTTGTGCATTTGGTGTTCTCTAAGCCTCTTGTATTTGAGTTTCCATTCATTCTTCAGGTTTGGGAAATTTTCTGATACTATTTCATTGAATAGGTTGTTCATTCCTTTGGTTTGTATCTCTGTGCCTTCCTCAATCCCAATAATTCTTAAATTTGGTCTTTTCATGATGTCCCACAATTCTTGGAGTTTCTGTTCATGATTTCTTACCATTTTCTCTGGGCAACTTTATTTTGTTTCGTTATCTGAGGTTCTGTCTTCCAAGTGGTCTAGTCTGTTGCTGATGCTTTCCATTGAGTTTTTTATTTGGTTTATTGTTTCCTTCATTTTAAGGATTTTTGGGTTTTTTTTTTTTTGAGGATCTCTATCTCTTCATTGAAATGATCTTTTACTTCCTGCTGTTGCTCTTTCAACTGCTTATTATTGTGATCATTCATTACCTGCATTTGCTCTCTTATCTCCTATTTGCTTCATGAATCATTTTAACTATGTATATTCTGAAGTCCTTTTCTGACATTTCTTCTACCATGCTGTCACTGGGTTCTATTAATATAGAATCTAGGTTTGTTTGGATCACTTTCTTCCCTTGTTTTTTTACGTTGTTCATATTTCTTCCCCTCTAGCAGTGCAGATCTGGGGTATTGCAGTTTCCCCCCTGTAGGTTTACAGTGGCCCTATATGTTTCCAAAACCTTTTCTTTAAGGGGGAGATCAATTTTAGCAGTGCCCAGTACAGACAATAAGCTGCCCTAAACCAAATAGCCCCTATGAGGACGTTAACAATATTTTCATAATAAACAGAATGAGTTCAATTATTTCTACAGCATGACAAATAGTTTTGCAGTGAGCTCTGCAGTTTTTAATGGAGGACAAAGAGGATGAAGGTGTGTAGGATGTAGCTGTTAATGGGATAAGAAAAGAAGATATAGAAGTTCTAGATCATAGAAAGAGTGAGAGTATAATGAAAAGAAGTTGGTTGTTAGCATGAGAAAACAGAGAAAGAGACTCTGAGGAAACAGGTAAACAAAAGGAAAATCAAGCAAGAAAAGTAGAGGAAACTTCAAAATTTTCAAAAAGGAGAAGAAATATAAGAAAAAAATTCTACATTCTAACAGTCATATAGTATTCAAACCTCCCAGTCTTCAGTAGCCTGATGCATGAGAGGTACCTGACAATGAGCTTCCAGTCTCCAGCTGGCATCTCAGGATGGGATTTGCCCCACCTAAAGATGGAAGATATGGCTTCCAGGATTATCCAAGATGGATGCTCTGGCTTCCAAGTGTGCTGGTAAATGGGGAGCTGCAGTTTGGGGTGTGGGCATGTTTGGTTGGAGGTCGTGGAGGCAGGGCATGGTCAGTCTGGTTCCAGGATCCTGGAGGTGGGGCACAGTCAGTCGGTCTGGGGGCCACGGAGGCAGTGAGTGGTTGATCGGGCTCAGGGATCCTGGAGATGGGACTCAGTCAGCCCAGCCAGGGGTCCTGCAGGTCCTGGCTGTTGTCTCAAAATGGCAGCAGCCACGTGTAACCAAACCTGCAAGTACTGTGACAGTGAACTTCCAGGTAATAGCAGGCAGCTGGTGCTCCACTGGGGGTCTGCAGTCAGTCTACTGACTGCTGTCAGAGGATCTGCAGGTGGGTGCTGGGTAGATGAAAGGCAGGCGATGGACAGGCAAGAGGCAGGAAAATGCTGGATGATAAGTGCCAGTCAGTGAGCAATCTGCATTCAAAAAGTAGTCAGCATGCTGGCAGACTGCGGGTGATCACAGTAGACAAAAGAGGTAAACAGCAGGGATCAATAAGCTGCAAAAACTGCCTCACCAAGAAACAGATATCCTCTGCCTGAAACCCAAGTTATACAGCGACAAGGAACGCAGCCTCCCTCTAGTTTGCCATCTTGGAACTCTCAATAGTTCAGCACTTTGACTCAGAAAAGGACCGCATTATATTGTGAGTTTCTATTACTGATTGCAACAACTCTAAGATTACAAACTACATAATTTGTATGCAAGAATCACAGTTATACCAACCTAATTTCTTGTTAACCACTGTACTCAGACCATATGAAAACAGTGAGCTTGAGATGCTGGTCAACTTCTCTCCCTCTTTACCCTCCTCCCTGCTGCATGACCTAGGTAGCTCTGCTCCTCCACCATGATGTTTTAAAGTATCTCAGAACAAAACAGCAGAGCCACCCAACTATGGACAGAAACCTGTTTTCACAGGGTAGGGGAAATCTTTGCCCCAGCACTGGAAAGCTGAGTAATGGATGCAGAGAACTGGAAGGCCAGGCCCCTTTACAAGATTTACTACTTGCATAGGTGTTCCCTGAGTGAATCCCTTGTCATTCAAAGGAACTAGGACAATTAGAAGCTTTCCCACATTTCTCAAATTCATAGGCCTTCTCTCCACTCTGAGCACTTTCATGCAGAGGAAGGAAAAGGAATCGCCACACATTCAGGGGCTTTGTTTGCCCGGGTGAGTGAAATGCTTTGAGGGCAACACAGAACACTTAGTGAATATACATGCACACATACCTATATATAAGAGCACTCGACGACTTTTCTATGAGTACATGATGTCATGGAAGGTGACTGAGAATATCAGATGATTTCTCACTTTTCTTTGCATTCAGTGGGCTTTTCTCCAACATGAGTTCTTTCATGTGGAAATGACTAGATGTAGTGAAGGTTTTCCCACACTGCAAGCATTTGTAGGGCTTCTCTCCAGCGTGAGTTGCTTCATGTGTGTGAAGGTGAGCAGAAGTAGTGAAGGCTTATCCAGATGTTCACACCAACAAGGCTGCTCTGCAGTATGAAATCGTTCGTCTATGTGAAGGTAAGAGGAACCAGTGAAGGCTTTCCCACATTGTTCACAATCGTAGGGCTTCTCTGCAGAGTGAGTTCTAGGCTTTCCCACATTTTTAAGGACTTCTTTAAGAGTCCATTCATGCGAGTGAAGCTGACTGGATGTAGCAAGGGCTTTTCCAACTGCTTACATTCATAGGGCTTCTCCCCTGTATGAGTTCACTTGTGCATTAGAAGGTCAGAGCGCTGGTGAAGGCGTCCCACATTGTGCACATTCACAGGGCTTCTCTCCAGTATGAGTTCTTCCATGTTGACGACGGTAATCAGAACTAGTGAGGTTCTCCCACGTTGTGCACATTCACAGGGCTTCTCTCCAGTATGGGTTCTTCCATGTTGACGACGGTAATCAGAACTAGTGAGGTTCTCCCACGTTGTGCACATTCACAGGGCTTCTCTCCTGAATGAGTCCATTCCTGTGAGTGAAAATCACTAGATGAAATCAAGGCTTTCCCACATGTTTACGTCTATACGGCTCCTCTCCAGTATGAAACCATCCATGTATATGAAGGTAACAGCAGCGAGTGGAGGTTTCTCTCCAGAATGAGTCCCTTCACGTCTGTGAAGGTAAGCAGAAGTGAAGGCTTTCCACAGTGCTCACAGTGACAGGCCTTTTTCCACTATGAGTTCACTCTTGTCTATGAAGATGACTGGATGTTGGAAAGGCTTCCCCACATCATTTACATGCCTAGGCTTCTCTCCAGTATAAGTTCAGTTATGTATTTGAAACTTAGAGGAAGGAGTGAAGGGTTTCCCACACTGTACATGGTGATAGGGCTTCTTTCCATGAAGTGTCCATTTATGTAAATGAAGCTGACTGGATGTAGCGACGATTTTCCCACCTTGTTTACATCTGTAAGCTGTGTCGCCAGTGAGTTCCTTGATATTTTTGAAAACACAAGGAATAACCGAACTTTCTTCCACATATCAAACATGCATAAGGTACACTTACAGTGTGCACTGACACTTGTCTTTGAACACCTGCATGAGAAATTGAAGATGTTCTGTTCAAGTTCACATGGCTTCCCTTCACACTCCTAGATCTCATGTGGCTGGTCTGCAGTGAGATACGATGTGTCTATGATGGAACAAGAGACATGGGAAGACGTGTCCACACATTCTGCTTTCCCGTGGACTTACTCTAGGGGAAGTCCTGGTGAAGACTACGATTTGGAGTCTCACAGAAGGTTTTCCAACGCTGAGCACTGAGCACATCCATGAGAATGAAGTTGACTGGATGTAGTATAGTCTGTCCCACATTGTTCTCAAATATAGGGCTTCTCTCCAGTGTGAGTTCTTCCATGTGTGCAAAGGTGAAGAGACCCAGTGAAGGTTTCCCCATTATGTACATTCATAGGGCTTTTCTCCACGATGAGTAGATTCATGAGAGTGAAAATCACTAAATGTCGCAACATTGTTTACACGTATAGGGTTTCTCTCCAGTATGAGTTCGTTTATGTCTTTGAAGCAAAGAGGCTACAGTGAAGGCTTTCCCACATTGCTTACATTCATAGGGCTTCTCTCCAGTATGAGTTCGTCTATGTCTTTGAAGGTAAGAGGGAGTAGAGAAGGCTTTCCTACATGTTTTACACACATATGGCTTCTTTCCAGTATGAATGATTTTATGTTTTTGAAAATAAGAGAAATCAGTGAAGGCTTTTCCACATTTTTCACATTCATAGGGCTTCTCTCCAGTATGAATTTGTTTATGTACCTGAAGGTAAGAGGACCTAGTGAAGGTTTTCCCACACTGTTTACATTCATAGGGCTTCTCTCCTGTATGAGTTCTCTCATGTCTATGAAGATGACTGGATGTAGCAAACGCTTTACAACACTGTTTACATCTATAAGGCTTTTCTCTAATTGGAATCGTTCATGTCTGCAAAAGCAAGAGTCACGAGTGAAGCCTTTCCCACACTGTTTACACCTATAAGGCTTCTCTCCAGTATGAATTTGTTTATGTACCTGAAGGTAAGAGGACCTAGTGAAGGATTTCCCACACTGTTTACATTCATAGGTCTTCTCTCCTGTATGAGTTTGCTCATGTCTATGAAGATGACTGGATGTAGCAAACGCTTTACAACACTGTTTACATCTATAAGGCTTTTCTCTAATTGGAATCGTTCATGTCTACAAAAGCAAGAGTCACGAGTGAAGCCTTTCCCACACTGTTTACACCTATAAGGCTTCTCTCCAGTATGAGTTCGTTTATGTACCTGAGGGTAAGAGGAACTAGTGAAGGATTTCCCACATTGTTCACATTCACAGGGCCTCTCTCTACTATGACAGGATACATCAACGGCTTTGCCATGTTGTTTACCTCTGAGAGCTGTCTCTCCAGTATGAGATCGGGGATATTTTTGAAAACACGAGGAACAACTGAACCCTTTTCCACATGTCACACATTCATAAGGTCCATTTACACTGTGCACTGACGCTTGTCTTTGAACACTCGCATGAGATATTGAAGATGTTCTGCTCTGTTCAAGTTCACATGGCTTCCCTCCACACTCCTGGATCTCATGTGGCTTGTGTGCAGAGTGACATATGATATGCCTATGATGGAAAAAAGATATGGGAAGACTTGTCCACACATATTGCATTCAAAGGGACTTGCTCTACTGGCGAGGTCCTGGTGAAGACTAAGATTTGGAATCTCATTAAATGTTTTCCCACCTGAGCACCTTTTAAAATTTTTCTAGAACCTACCATACGAATTCTGTAAAAAAAAATTAGAAGGCAATTATGGTTGGCTTATGAACACTTTTACATTCATTGGTTGTTATTGAACTTACACTATTACCAATGGCAGGGAAAGTGCTGCTTTTCTGTCATGTCCAAATGGTTTGCATCTGAAGGCCATGATGACTTTGTGACACTGCTTCGCAGAGCTACAACTAAATCAGTGCTATCAAAAGAGCAGTTTCTTAGCACTGTCAGCAAATCAATTACTTTGAAAACACTAAACATGTATCTCACAATAAAGTTCACATTTCTGGTAAAATAGCTATAATTCATATCTTGCTTGTTTTCCTTCCTTATTTGTAAAATTATGGGACATGTTAAATTCCCTCAAGATACTGTTTCCTCTGGTGAGTACAAATTACCTTTGATCTTTCTGGGGATTCGTGTTCTGATCCTCCCATTTGTCTCCTAAAATGTAGACCCAAACGATCATGATGAATCATCATAATTTCAGAATAAATTACGGGATTTATAATGTGGGCAACTATAAAGCAACAATTAAATAGAAGAAAAAAAGAAAACTATTATGGGATTCATAATGCAGAGTGCGATGACATTAGGTCAAATTTATTTCCCAAGGTACTCCCTTTCCACATTCCAATCTTGCCAGGCACAGTCGTCCCCACTAGGAATCCAATAACCTTGGGAGGCTGAGAAAGAAGGATCTCAAGTTCAAAGCCAGCCTCAGCAACTTAGGGAGGCACTGTGTCTAAACAAAATATAAAAAAGGGGTATAGGTGGGAGTCAGGGGTTCAATACCCCTGGGTTCAACCCTTGCTTCAGATAAAAAGCAAAAACACTCCCAATTACTAAACATTTGATTTTGTAATGAAACATCCTTACCTATAGAGGCCAGGTTTCTAGGACTTCCTGCATCACGTCTCTGTGGAGATTCTTCTGGGAAGGATCCAGCAAAGCCCACTCCTCCTGGGTGAAGTTCACAGCCACATCCTCCAAGGCCACAGAATTCTAGAACATTGCACACAAGTGTGGTGCAGGCCAGGAGAGACTGACGCCATGAAGGCTCTATTCTCCACACATGAGATGGTCTCACGACTGTGATCTCCAAACATTTATTCCATGATTTTGTCATCCAAACTTGTCCTCTCTGTCTGCACTCACTTCCCCAAACAGAAGCATTCCAATACAGGAACTGAACTGTCGAGACCCATTAGGGATGCTCTTGAGTCATCCCTAATGTTCTTATAGGGTGTGTGTCTAACACGGGTAATAAGGAAACCCTTCCTGTGCAGGGAGAGCTAATCTTAGTCCTCCTGACAGTAACTACCCTTAGAAATCCCTGCTGACCAAGGTGGACCTTGCTGCTAGGGGAGCTAAGGATTTGGGAGGGATCCACCACACTTAGCAGTGACACTGAGTCACAGTGCTGAGTGTAGGTGAACAACCTGAGCTTTACTGAACGTCCTCCTTCCTCCAGAAATCACATTACTTTGTCCCACTCTTACCCTAGAACCTGAAGGAGCACCCATTTAAAAAGAAACAAACAAAAACATGCTCTGCTCAAGGAGAGTGGGTGCATCTCTGATAGACAACATTTCACTCAATTGTTCAAAATGTGTTCACTGGGGATTGAGAAAAATCAGGCTGCAGCTGGTTTACTCCAGAGCAAATCCAACCAACTAGCAAATGAGAACACTGATTGGTAAACAGCAAATTGCTAATATTTCTGATAGGAGCAAAGAAGAATGGGGTAAGTGGAAAGATGCGTGTGTCTTAGCAATAACTGTCACCAGAGGTCACCTCTTCCACAAACAGCATTGCAAAATGTTATAAATCTCCAAAGTAGACATTAGAGTGATCAAGAAAGTACTTCTCCATGCCTGATAGGAATACAAAGGTGTGACGATTGTTAATACTCTGAAACACAGACTGCCGGCTTCTCTGACATACAGCCAGGTGCCTCGGACAATGTTTCCTTCAAGGACATTTTCCTTCACATAGGCCACACATACACAGTTGTCTGTAGCAAAGGGATCCCCTGTGTGTGTGTCAAGATGCCGATATAACAAACCTAAAGAATTCTCAACGGCAGTATTTGGTAAGGCAACGCACTGTGGAGGATTGTAGCCCAGGAGCCACTGAGAGCACACGGCACAGGTGTGCAGGAGGCTGTGGCACCCAGGACCGTGAGAGTACAGAATGACACTGGTGCAGACGTGAGGCAGCCTAAGCGTGCCCCTCCAGAACGTATCCCTGTACTTACGACACAGGACCCTACAATAATGAAACTCCAAACAGCACAGTACTAGCAGACCAGGGAGAACGCGCCAAGAGAGAAGAAAGCGTTCAGTGAGCTGGCTTTACAGGAAAGCTGATTAGGGAAGGAACAGACACTGTACTGTGGGGGCCACCAGCAACGTAGAACATGGGCCAAGGGCATCCTAATTGCAAACGTGTGGAGGTCTCCATCTGTCCTGTGCTCTCAGGAGGAGGACAAAGGAACTCTAAGATGTACACTCCTGCCTCCCTGAAGTGTGGAGGTCTCCATCTACCTGTGCTCACAGGAGGAGGACAAAGGAACTCTAAGATGTATACTCCTGCTTCCCTGAAGTGTGGAGGTCTCCACCTGTCCTGTCTCTCAGGAGGAGGACAAAGGAACTCTAAGATGTACACTCCTGCTTCCCTGAACTGTGGAGGTCTCCATCTACCTGTGCTCACGGGAGGAGGACAAAGGAACTCTAAGATGTACACTCCTGCCTCCCTGAAGTGTGGAGGTCTCCACCTGTCCTTCTCTAATCACAGGGGGAGGACGAAGGAACTCTAAGATGTACACTCCTGCTTCCCTGAAGTGTGGAGGTCTCCACCTGTCCTGTCTCTCAGGAGGAGGACAAAGGAACTCTAAGATGTACACTCCTGTTTCCCTGAAGTGTGGAGGTCTCCACCTGTCCTGTCTCTCAGGAGGAGGACAAAGGAACTCTAAGATGTACGCACCTGCTTACCTGAAGTGTGGAGGTCTCCATCTGTCCTTCTCTAATCACAGGAGGAGGACGAAGGAACTCTAAGATGTACACTCCTGCCTCCCTGAAGTGTGGAGGTCTCCACCTGTCCTTCTCTAATCACAGGAGGAGGATGAAGGAAATCTAAGATGTACACTCCTG
This sequence comes from Sciurus carolinensis, assembly GCF_902686445.1. Classification (NCBI taxonomy): domain Eukaryota; kingdom Metazoa; phylum Chordata; class Mammalia; order Rodentia; family Sciuridae; genus Sciurus; species Sciurus carolinensis. The sequence goes on along the minus strand of NW_025920128.1, from coordinate 148,526 downwards.
CTTCCCTGAAGTGTGGAGGTCTCCACCTGTCCTGTCTCTCAGGAGGAGGACAAAGGAACTCTAAGATGTACGCACCTGCTTACCTGAAGTGTGGAGGTCTCCATCTGTCCTTCTCTAATCACAGGAGGAGGACGAAGGAAATCTAAGATGTACACTCCTGCTTCCCTGAAGTGTGGAGGTCTCCATCTGTCCTGTGTTCACAGGAGGACAAAGGAACTCTAAGATGTACACTCCTGCTTCCCTCAACTGTGGAGGTCTCCATATGTCCTTCTCTAATCACAGGAGGAGGACAAAGGAACTCTAAGATGTACACTCCTGCTTCCCTGAAGTTTGGAGGTCTCCATCCACCTGTGCTCACAGGAGGAGGACAAAGGAACTCTAAGATGTACACTCCCACTTCTTTGGATACCAGCTCTGCCCTCTTATTCCCAGGCGAATTCTGTTTTCTGTTCTTGAAGTAGAGCATGCTGTCTATGCTTGCTTCAGAATCTTTCCCATGTTCAAATTCCCACACCCCTGAAACAACTGCTGTCACTGATTACCACAGTATCACTGTGACTAATCCCCGGGCCTTTCCCACCACAAGAGACCCAAAATGGAAGGTGGGAGTGAATGCAGACGGGAGTTAAGGAAGGACTAAAGCCCAGGCTGAAGGAAGCAACCAGCAGCCTTGATACTCTGTCAGTGCCTGTTGGGCAGATTTGGATCAATGCTCCTTCTACCAGTGCTGCCCTTAACTCTCTGCATGCAGCCCTGGCTGCTCTGCACTGTGACTTACCTTATAAATAGCACGTTCCTTTCTCTTCCTCTCTCCCTGCTCCTCCCTGCTCTCTCCCTCTCCCTAATCTCAGGGGAAACAGGATCTCCTTTCTTCCCCATCCAGGGCAGAGGTCCCTGTCCTCCAACACACACCACCACAGGGACCTGGTCATTCAGACCTTGGGGATGGCAGCAGAAGGTGTCAGAAATGACCACCTCTCACTTTAACAAGTGAGTTAGAACTCCAGACAGAAAACACATGCAGTGTAGCCTTTGAGTCACCTGGTTGGCTGATGGGCAGAATCACAGCCTCTGGGACAGGAGTCCCTGTGTTTCTTCTTTGCTGGCAAAGCAATATAACTTCTTTTTCCTTCGTCCAAACTGTGTCCTGGTTATTGAATTGGCATCAGGGAGAGGGATGGAGCTTTGGGCAATGGTCACCCCCAAACAACGTTAGCACCTGAGTTAGCAAAGCAAAAGGGGTTTTCCTACTGTCTGGCCCCTCCTGCATTTCGAGGTTCTCTCTCTTCTCACTTAAGTAAATGCTACTGCTTTCTCTTCCCTTCCGTTGTTGTCCGTGAGTTCATTCTTCATATTGGTGAGACAATAGCCCAGAAGGAAACTGGTGAAACCAGGAACTTAGTCTCACCTCAAAACCCCAGTGCCAATGAGCCAATGAGGATCTGGGGGGGATCTTGCACTCTAGGAGTACAGTTTGTGGTGTGCCCAATCTGTTGGCCCTGGATCTTCAGCACCATCATTAAAGCAAAGCTGTGATTTTTGCTCTACCTTGTGTCCACTCTTTTGGTTTGAGCAGGTGAGAGTGTTTCTCCCAGAAGCAATAGAAGAATAATCATAAAATCACTAATGTCATAACTGTTAGCACAAAATGACTGGGCTGGGTGCAAATGTCACAGATATTCTCAGCTATTTATTCAGGCACCGAGTTTCATATCTCTGATGGACCCAATTTCCTGGTGGACCATGAGCCACTAACAAAGGAAGGGATTGGGCTTCTCTTGGTGACATGGAGAAGTGACTTAATCAATAAGCCTGTCAGTCTGGGCACGCAGGAATTTGGGATCTGCTTTTACTGAGCAGGATGGGAGGGGTTGTGGGGTAAGTGGTCAGTCTCTGGGGTTTATCTTTACTGGACCTAATGGAGGGTCTGGGGCCAGTGGTCAGTGTCTGGAAAAAGATTTGTTTAGGGAAGGATCAATGCTTTGGCCACTTCCCAGAGACTGTCATTTCAGACTTGGATAAGACTTCCCTAGGACCTGTCTTTTCACTGGTAAAGGGCCAACATATTGCTTTTTCCATTGTTCCTTTTCCCTGGACCACACTATTTGGGGGGTTTGTCATTTTCCATATCCATAAATAACCTTTGTGACCTCTGTTCCTTTTTCTGGGTTTCTTTGGGGGTGTTTTTTTGGGGGAGGCACGGGGGATTGAACCCAGGGAGGCTTAACCACTAAGCCACATCCTCAGCCCTTTTTTATGCCTTTTTAGAGACAGGGTCTCACCGAGTTGCTCAGGGCATCACTAAGTTGCTGAGACTGGCTTTGAACATGCCATCTCCTGACTCAGCCTCCGAGCCACCAGGATCACAGGCCTGGCCACCACAGTTGGACCTGTTTTAAGGAAGCACCCTGAGCTTGAAAACGAAGAGAAGGTCAAAGGAAATGGAATGTGAGCACTGTCAAATCTGTGAATTTTCTGGAGCCACCGGACAACGTGTAAAGGGCCTCGGTTGGATCAGCTAGTGAAGAGAAGGCAGCAGACACGCAGCCCGGGTCCCATCCCAGCACAAACAAAACCAAGGAAGAAGGAAGCCCACAGGTGAGATGGAGGCGACTTCTCTAAGGCAACACATGCAAACTACCACCATTCCATATGCAGTCAATACAGTGAGGCATTTCACTACCAACCGTTTCTCTTCGGTACTGAAACCACGTATGGAGAGGAGCCAAATCCATGCTTTGCCAATTCCTTCTGGGTTCTACCTCACAATGTGAAGCATAAAATAAAAGAAGGAAAGAATAAATTGAGTAGGTCTTACTTGAGAAGAGACAGGAGTCCCACAGTGTGCGAGGGGACCTGACCCCAGGGGGAGGTGGGTGTGATGGGCGGGGCCCAGGGGGTGAGGCGGGCGTGGTGGGCGGGGCCCCCGGGGTGAGCGGGCGTGGTGGGCGGGGCCCCCGGGGGTGAGCGGGCGTGGTGGGCGGGGCCCCGGGGGTGAGGCGAGCGTGGTGGGCGGGGCCCCCGGGGGTGAGCGGGCGTGGTGGGCGGGGCCCCGGGGGTGAGGCGAGCGTGGTGGGCGGGGCCCCCGGGGGTGAGGCGAACGTGGTGGGCGGGGACCCCGGGAGTGAGGCGGGCGTGGTGGGCGGGGACCCCAGGTAATGAGGCGGGCGTGGTGGGCGGGGCCCCCGGGGGTGAGGCGGGCGTGGTGGGCGGGGCCCCCGGGGGTGAGGCGGGCGTGGTGGGCGGGGACCCCAGGTAATGAGGCGGGCGTGGTGGGCGGGGACCCCGGGGGTGAGGCGGGCGTGGTGGGCGGGGACCCCGGGGGCGAGGCGGGCGTGATGGGCGGGGACCCAGGGGTGAGGCGGGCGTGGTGGGCGGGGACCCCGGGGGTGAGGCGGGCGTGGTGGGCGGGGACCCCGGGGGTGAGGCGGGCGTGGTGGGCGGGGCCCCGGGGGTGAGGCGGGCGTGATGGGCAGGGACCCAGGTAATGAGGCGGGCGTGGTGGGCGGGGACCCCGGGGGTGAGGCGGGCGTGGTGGGCGGGGACCCCGGGGGTGAGGCGGGTGTGGTGGGCGGCGACCCCGGGGGTGAGGCGGGCATGGTGGGCGGGGACCCAGGGGTGAGGCGGGCGTGGTGGGCTCCTCAGGAGGCAGTGCTGGCAGGGATGTCGGAGGGAAGGAGAGGCGTCTGGTCATGGCAGAGGACGGGGAGGTGTGGGAACTACCCTGAGGGGCCTGGAGTGGGTCAGGACGTGCCTGCCAGCCGAGCACTGGGCATCCCCTGAGTGGGCCTTCCTAGGGCAGCTGAGCACACGAGGAGGGTGCAGCCAGGGTTTCCCTGGGTGGTGGCATCCTGCCTACTGTCCTCTAGGAGGACCTTGGTGGCTGTGCAGGGACAGGGGAGCTGACCGCCTTGGTTTCTTTGAGCTGAGGGTGGGTGTTGGCTGTGGCCTCAGGGAAACCCCAGAGGGGCCAACCGGGGACGTAGAAGTGGGGAGGCAGCGCCACAGTCATAGCCCATGACCATCTGGAGCTTAATGGACTCTGCACATCTTGGGCTCCGGGGAAGTCCGGAGGTCCATGATGGTGGATGTGGCTTGGATGTGAGGTGGCCCCCAAATGCTCATGGGTGACAATGCAAGAGGTTCACAGGAGAAATGACTGGGCCATGAGGGCGGAACCCAGTCAGCGAATCGTCCCCTGGTGGCATTTACTCAGAGGGACTGAAGTGGGTGGCCGAGGGGGTGGGACGGCAGAGCTGTGGGGTTGCACCTGTACCTGGCCCATGGAGACCTCCCTCTCTACTCTCTTATCATCATGAGCTGCTCCCCTCTGCCACTCTTCCGCCATGATGTCCTGCCTCACCTGAAGCCCGGAGGAATGGAGCCTGCCTTCTGTGGCCTGAGACCTTTGAAACCATGAGCCCCCAAATAACCTTTTCCCTCTCTACAGTTGTGCTGGTCGAGTCTGTTAGATGTGGAAAATGAAAAAGCAAAGCAAAACAAACAACAACAACAACAAACCCAAAACAGTGAGGCCAGAGAAAAGGAATGAAAAAGAAAGCCATCCATTGACAGCTTTCCCAGTGCATTCTTTCCCAGTGACAGAACAGTCCCTAGAAAGGAAGCCAACGCATTGATCCTTCCTCAAATAAATCCTTTCCCAGTGACAGTACAATGGGTCCCTGAAGGGAAAGAGATCAGCACTGAACACTGACCCCAAACCCTCCATTCTTCCCCAAGTAAAAATATTCCCCAGTAAACACAAATTTTCAAATTCTCACAAATCTGTTTCCTGAGAGCCCAAGAAAACTGATCTGCTCACTAGACCACCCCTCAAGATAACCTCTATAATCCCAGTCCCCAAATTGTCCAGTGGCTCATGTCCCACCAGCAAAGTGGGTCCACCAATGCCTTTTCGTCCCTGCCTCCCCTGTTCTGTGTGAAACTTCATTCCTGAATAAACAGATGGGATGGTTCATGAGGTTTGCGTCCTGCCTGGTCTTTTTGTTCTAGCAGCGTCTTTCAGCCACAGCAGCTGGACCCTGTCCCTGTGCTGTGAATGTGGGCAGCGATCATACCAGCAAAACAATACACAGTACGGCAAAGCATTAATTTCTGCCTACAATTAGCACAAAACTGATCAGTGTTACCAGCCGGCCTCTGAAGACCACAAAGAGTCACCACTGGAGCTCGGGTGTGGTCTGACGTGTCACGTGTTCGTGAGTGGAGGCGTTGGAAGCTATAGAGACTTCACGAGTGGCTAGAAACACATTCGATTTTAGAGTGGCACAGGGGTGTCCCTTGAACTGCGGAGTGCCATCCGATTTCTGAAGCAGATTTTGTGGTGATCACCTGTGTTAGCTGAAGGATGCCTTTAGCTGTGTCACTTAGGACTCTCATGGGAAAGTCAGCCAGGGCTTTTGTGGCACATTACATCTTACAGACCATCCAGAACTAGGTAAAGATTGAGTCTACCTAGGAGGATAGGAAAGTGTGTGGGCCTCAAATCGACGTAGAACAAGCGTGTGTCCCTGGCAGTGTCTTTTAGATCCTTTCTTTCTAACCTCCCAGTTTCATTTAGGCCTGGGAGGACTGATGTGAGTGTACATTCCAAGTTCCATTAAAAGCCATGGCCTTTTCCCTCAATGTGGTGTGTGACTGTCCTTTAGTTACACTCTCCTGCCAGGGTTTAAGATCAAGTAGGGCAAAGCTGACCTTTTTCCTACCTACCCTTAGGGTCAGGTGAGATTCCTGAGGGGGTCATCCTGGGAACAGGTGTGAAGCCTCCTGGCTCCTTTAGTCTCCCTCTAGCAGGGGATCCATCTGCCAGGATGGTCAGGGTCTTGCTGACCCCTCATGGCTCCCCTTGGAAGCCTCAGGGACCCTCCCCTCTCTGGTGACCCCCTCTTGGTGCTATGGGTGCCGCTTGGCTTCCTGTTCTCCAGGGACCTCTTGATCCACTGGCTGGGAGGTAGGGCGACTCACCCCAAGTTGCAGGGCCCTTAGAGATCCCGTCATTCCCTAGGTCCTAGCTGACCTTCCAGGGCAGGGACCAAAATGTTGGCTCCTCTTTTCCTTGGCCTTTTTCCTTCCTGGACTTTGGTTTGCATTTTTGGTTTTAAACATGCAGCATGCCTGTTTCACCAGCCCTAAAGGGGAGTGTTGGGTTATAATGTCAGTTACAACAACTGTAACCTCACTGGGGCCCGCAGTAGTCCTGGAAGTGAACCTTTAAGTTGTGTGTGATATCCCGTTTGCTTTGAGGTCAGAGTAATGTTTATGACCACAAAAACTACCTTTGGACACATCTCTTAGTAAGCTGAATTCTAGCCTATTTTGGAGCCATCCTGACGTGGAAGGATGAGAGGCAGAACCTTAGCTCAGGTGACGAGGCCTCTATGAGTATGATATTTCTGAAGCTGATTTTGCTTTTTTAAAAAGTGTCATTCTAGCCTGGGGCTGCGGCTCAGTGGTAGAGTGCTTGCCTAGCATGCGTGGGGCACTGGGTTCGATCCTCAGCACCACCAAAACAAATAAAAAATGACACCGTGTTCATCTACAGAAACAACCATCATTCTATGCCTTTCTCTTCTTTCCAGCTGGGCGCCGTGATGCGGCCGACCCGCAGCCTCCCCGCTGTGACCAGGGAGCTCGGGCACAGAGTGTGGTGTGGAGAGAGACGGCTCCCTCTGCAGGATTCGCACGTGGGACACCAGCAGTTCAGCAGGAGTGCCTGAACACCAGCGTGGGGCGACTCGTGACGCTCCCGCAGCGGGAACGGGGGTCCTCGTCCTGCTCTGGGGGCGGCTCCCTCACGTCAGTGCTGGCTGTTTCTGTGAGGGACTTGGGGCACTTGTCCTGCATAACGTCATGGCTCAAGTCCCCATGCTTCCCAGGGAGGCGGGGTCAGGAATCACAGCGGCCCTCTGAGGCCCTGCCCCCAGGCTTGTCAGCAGCGAAGGCTCAGCCAAGGTGGGCTCTACACGAAGCTGTCCCATGCCTGGCCTTGGACGGCCAGCGCCCACATCTCCTGATCCTAGAGGAGGTGCCCTCCCCTCCTGTCACAGCACCCCCCCCCCAGATACACCGGCTTATGCTTTTTGACGAATCTGCTACAGATTTAAAAGTTTTATGCATGAAGCCTATATGTGCAAATCTTGGGAAAATATTTAATATGAGCTATGTACTACGTGTAGTATGCAGAACTCTGATGCATCAAAGTGTCAACCATTGGAAATGTTTTCTCTTCAAAATGCTGTTTTGTATTTTTTATTATGTTTAATTTCTGTGTTACCTAAGTTTTGATGGAAAATAATGGGCTCTGTCTGCCATCTTGATAGAACCTAATTAACCTTAATTAATCTCCTAATTAACTTTGGATATGATGTCTCATGAGTGTCATAAAAACATGTCCCACCAGGTGTGGTGGCCACGCCTGTCATCCCAGTGGCTCAGGAGGCCGAGGCAGGAGGATCACAAGTTCAAAGTCAGCTTCAGCAAAAGTGAGGCCCTAAGCAACTCAGAGAGACCCTGTCTCTAATAAAACACAAAACAGGACTGGCGACACGGCTGCGTGGTGCGTGCCCCCAGCTCAATGCCTGGAAACCCCCACCAAAAACACATGTCCAAGCACGAGGGAAGGAGCCCAGTCACTTTCCCTCCTCACCAGAGAGAGCACTCAGACCGGGTATGGCAGAGGGTCTCGAAGCCCCACTCTTTCATACTGTTTTAAAAATCAACTACCAAGAACATTTAGAAACACAAGCTATTAAAAATTGCAATTTCATAGCATAAAAAATTATCAAACCCTCAGGAAAATGATGTTAAGAAAATCCTGTTAAACGATGTTAACACGGACACAGTTGAAACTGTCTTTTGCCCGACCAACACCCCATCTCTAGTGGCCTCAGGAGGCGCCCTACCTTTGTGAAGCTGAATACTGGCGGGCAGTTCCAGGAGGGTGGAATGGAGGCCCCGGCACTCATCCCAGGAGCAGCAGGTGTCTCACTGCGGATCCAGGTAGGAGGCCCTGGGAGAGCACTGGGCTTCCATAGGACAAAAGTGAAAACCCCGGAAAATCCAGAGACTGGACAGCAGCGAGGCAAGAGAAAGGACACCCCAACCCTGCCGCCTCAGCTCCGCCTGGAGGGGAGGGAGAGTCTCCCCCAGGCAGGGTAAGTGTGAGCGAGAGGCGGTCCCTGCAAACCCTATCGGCAGACACCGGCCTTCCGGTGGGAAAGGAAGACTGCTCCTTGGAAAAAAGAGCAAGGGTGCGTCCAGGCAGAGGGCCCATTCTGCAGAATCGCTCCCTTCCGCGTCCTCCCTGCCTCTGCCTGTGCCCTGAACCACCCCCCTTTGCTGCACTGGCCTCAGGGAGCTGGGGGCCCCGGGGAGACACTGCACTGCGACATGGCTGACCACGAGCCTGCCCACCACACCCCACCCAGGACCTCCGGCCGCTCCCAGGACGACCTTCCCCTGGGGGAGGGGAGCCGGGCAGGCACCCGGGCGTCACCCAAGACTTGGGCCAGTCCCTCCGCAGTGAGGCCCGGGGTGAGGAGAACCGCTCCAGGGGTGCCTGACCACAGTCCAGGGACCCAGGGAGGCTCTGGCCCATCTCGGCCACAGGTGAGGTCCTGCAGGGAGGAAGACCCTGCCTGGCCTTCCCTCCACCCACCCTGAACAGCATGCCAACTCTGATCTGGGAAATCCCAGTCTGAGGGCTCCTGTGTCCTAAAGAGCAACAAAATGCCGAGAGCTGGCCAGGGGACCTACCCTGTGGTGGCAAGTGCTTACGTCCTCAGAAGGGACCACGGGTGCTCAGGAAGTGAGTGGCCCACTAGGACTCCCAGAGGACAGACAGAAGACCAAGCAAGCCCCACCCTGTGGCAGGCAGTGGGTGCTGCTCACCAACAGGCATAAAGAGCTCGCCTACCACAGGAGAGCAGGTGCAGGACCCCTCGTGGAGTTCAAGGACCGAGAACGTCTGCTCTAAGGAGACCGAGTCGCCTCAGGAAAACAGAAGCAATCTCATGCAACCTCAGAACAACTGAATGGAGAGGTTGAGGAGATGTTTAGAGATACATGTGCTTTACTTGTTGATGGATCAAACCCAGTGCCTCACCCATGCTAGGCAAGTGCTCTGCCCCTGAGCCACAACCCAGCCCCTGAAGAGATTTTTAAAAGCCAAAACTTTCCACTGAAAAGTAAACCAGGTGACATTAAAAATGAGATAGAAGATGCATTACCAGCAAAATAGGACAAAGAAAAGGAAAAACAATACACGAGATTGAAGATGGGCTGTTTGAAAGTGCACAGTCAGAGGAGAACGGATCAAAGAACGCAGAGGTAGAAGGAAACCTGGAAGCAACCTGTGCAGCACTGGAGAACACAGGTGTGGCTTCCTGGCATTTAGGTAGGACTGGGGATGACCCAGTGTAGACAGCTCATTGAAGAGAGGACCTCAGGAAACTTCCCCAAGTAAAGAAGGACGAAGCAGCTGGCACAGGAAGGTCAAGGTCAACAGCAACATCGATTTCAACCAAGCCCACCCCATACCTACTACAATCACACCCTCAGAGGGAGAAGCTAATTCAAACTAAGGTGGGGGCGGGGTAAAAGAAGGACAGAGAGGTGAGAAGAAGGGAGAAGGGGAAAAAAGAGGAGCCGGGCAGTGGCACACACCTGTAATCCCAGCGACTCAGGAGGCTGAGGCAGGAGATCTCGAGTTCAACGCTAGCCTCAGCAACTTAGTGAGGCCCTAAGCAACTCAGTGAGACCCTGTCTCCAAATAAAATGTAAAAAAGGGCTGGGGATGTGGCTCAGTGGTGTAGGGCTCTGGGTTCAATCCCAGTACCAAAAGAGAGAGAGAGAGAGAGAGAGAGAGAGAAGATCAGTATAATCGACAAAGGGAACTAAGGAGGATCGAGGAGACCAGATAGGAAAAGGGAAGAAGAGGGGATCCGGCGCAGGGTGTGTCCACAGGACACTGCTTAAAACAGCTGCACTGTAAGTGGAGTGCAGAGGGATCTGAGCGGGGGCGATTAAACCGCCCCGACAAGCAGACACAAGGTGGGCGACAGCGAAGAGGCTTGGGCAGCAGAAAGCCTCGTGTCCCCGCGCCCCAGAAGACAGACGTCCCAGAGGCGCAGGGGAGCTTTCCAAGGTGCTGAAGGGAAACGGCAAAGCCAGCGACGCCGCTCGGTGTTGTGGAAACGGTGGAGGCTGGGACATCTAGACAAATCAGACAGAGAACTGACCACCAGACCTGGCCCACGGACCCGCTCGGGCACTCTTCAAACCCACAGTCCCCTGAAGGAGAAGCAGAGACTCTCAGGAGACAGGAAACTCAAGTTCAGGGTATTCTCATGCTGTGAACATGCAGCACAGACCATTCATATTTTTAGCATAAAGACCAAAAATGATTAAGATATTAACAACTACACTGATAGGTTAACCGATCATACAGAAATGTAAAATGTAAAGTGTAAAGTGTAAAACGGAACCTGAAAAATTGAAGAGGAAGGAGAAAGGAAGATCAAGTGTCAAGTTTTCATTAGTATTTTTCTTTTTTTCCCTTTGTCGTTATTCAGGTTTTGGTTCCTTTATCTCTTTATGACGAATATTAAATTGTCACCCTTTCAAAATAGATTGTTATAATCAAAGATGTTTTCTGTCAGCCTCATGGAAAACACAGAACAAAAATACACAGAAGACACCTCCAAGCAAAAAGCAAAGTATCCACTACTGAAGAACACTCAGCTACAAAGGAAGACACAAGAGCGGGGAGAGAGAAAACAACTATGCGATCTGAAAACTAGAAAACCAGTATAAAGCCAGCAGAAGACTATATCTATTGACAGCAACCTTAAAAGTAAATGTATTAAATTCTCCAATTAAAAGGCATACAGCAAGGCATATAGCAATAAATAAATTTCAAAGCAGGACTCAACTACATGCTGCCTTTAAGAAATTCCCTTCACCCCTAAAGGGACATGCATAGACAGAAAGATAAGGGGTAGAAAAGACATTCCATGCAAAGGAAGTCCAAAAGAAAGCAGGAGGAGCAGAGTTATATCAGATAAAATAGACTTTAAATAAAAAGCTCCACAAAGGGACGAGAGCATTGCATAAGGACAATGGAGCCAACTCAGCAGAGAACACTTGTGAATGTGAAGCATGCACCCAACATGTAAGGACGTTAATATATAAAGCACACATTAGTAGACCAAAATGGAGAAGGCCAACAAAATAACAGTTGGGTCCTTTAACAGCACTGTCTGGGTGGTCAGTTCTCTGATCGGGTTTGTCGAGGATGCCCTAGCCACCATCGTTTTTAAAGCAGATTGGCGGAGACACTGGCTTGTTTCCCTTCAGCACCATGGAAAGCTCCCGGATCTAAGCCAGCCATGCTCACGGTTGATCGCCACCTACAAGATGACGTGGCCATGCTGCCCAGTGACTGAATTCTGCTGCGCAACCCGACGCGCAGGAACCATTTCCCTCGGCTACTCAAGGTAACTGAGAATGGAGAATTGTCTTGGTTCATGTAAAGGCCCCACGTTCTCCAGTGAAGCGCCATGACTGTCGGGTGTTGACGGCTGTGTCAGGAACCTCCCTAGGAGAGTGTGTCTTAGAAATGCTGCAGTGACACACTGAAGAGTAGGAGGTGATGGTAGTGCCACAGTGAAGAGTGGGAGGTGAGGGTAGTGCCACAGTGAAGAGTGGGAGGTGAGGGTAGTGCCACAGTAGAGGAGGAGGTGATGGTAGTGCCACAGTGAAGAGTGGGAGGTGAGGGTAGTGCCACAGTGAAGAGTGGGAGGTGAGGTTAGTGCCACAGTGAAGAGTGGGAGGTGATGATAGTGCCACAGTGAAGAGTGGGAGGTGAGGGTAGTGCCACAGTGAAGAGTGGGAGGTGATGATAGTGCCACAGTGAAGAGTGGGAGGTGAGGGTAGTGCCACAGTGAAGAGTGGGAGGTGAGGTTAGTGCCACAGTGAAGAGTGGGAGGTGAGGTTAGTGCCACAGTGAAGAGTGGCAGGTGATGGTAGTGCCACAGTGAAGAGTGGGAGGTGAGGGTAGTGCCACAGTGAAGAGTGGGAGGTGAGGGTAGTGCCACAGTGAAGAGTGGGAGGTGAGTGTAGTGCCACAGTGAAGAGTGGGAGGTGAGGGTAGTGACACAGTGAAGAGTGGGAGGTGATGGTAGTGCCACAGTGAAGACTGGGAGGTGATGGTAGTGCCACAGTGAAGAGTGGGAGGTGAGGGTAGTGACACAGTGAAGAGTAGGAGGTGATGGTAGTGCCACAGTGAAGAGTGGGAGGTGAGGGTAGTGCCACAGTGAAGAGTGGGAGGAGAGGGTAGTGCCACAGTGAAGAGTGGGAGGTGATGGTAGTGCCACAGTGAAGAGTGGGAGGTGATGGTAGTTCCACAGTGAAGAGTAGGAGGTGATGGTAGTACCACAATGAAGAGTGGGAGGTGAGGGTAGTGACACAGTGAAGAGTAGGAGGTGATGGTAGTGCCACAGTGAAGAGTGGGAGGTGAGGGTAGTGCCACAGTGAAGAGTGGGAGGTGAGGGTAGTGCCACAGTGAAGAGTGGGAGGTGAGGGTAGTGCCACAGTGAAGAGTGGGAGGTGAGGGTAGTGCCACAGTGAAGAGTGGGAGGTGAGGGTAGTGCCACAGTGAAGAGTGGGAGGTGAGGGTAGTGCCACAGTGAAGAGTGGGAGGTGAGTGTAGTGCCACAGTGAAGAGTGGGAGGTGAGGGTAGTGCCACAGTGAAGAGTGGGAGGTGAGGGTAGTGCCACAGTGAAGAGTGGGAGGTGAGGGTAGTGCCACAGTGAAGAGTGGGAGGTGATGGTAGTGCCACAGTGAAGAGTGGGAGGTGAGGGTAGTGCCACAGTGAAGAGTGGGAGGTGATGGTAGTGCCACAGTGAAGAGTAGGAGGTGATGGTAGTGCCACAGTGAAGAGTGGGTGGTGAGGGCAGTGCCACAGTGAATAGTGGGAGGTGATGGTGCTTGTGCTGCTCACAGAGTGGACGGGCTAAGAACAGCACCCCACATAACCAGGACAGCATCCCACGTAAGGAATCCTCTTCAGACAGTCGTGTTCTCAGCCGCCACGTCAGGACCACTTGGGTTGTGAGTCCTTGGGAAGACATTTTCAGGACATGGTGGGTGGCCGCAGGCTCGTGATTCTGATTGCATTAGGAGAAATGCTGAAATCGACATTCCAACGAGTGGTGACATTATTCTCAAAACCTCCCCAATTTATGACCTACTTGTTTTCCCAAAAAATTAAAAGTAAACACCTTGTAACTGAGAGAAATTGGCACATTAACTTCTAAATTGATCCAACATAAGCAAGCAGGTATTTGTGGGTTCTTTTCTTCTTGACACATAATAACCGTACCTATTTCTGGGGTACGTGTAAGCAAAGTGCAGTCCTCGAATCATGGTAATTAGCATTTCTCACTCTCTTCAAGTATTTATCTTTCCTTTGTGTTGAGAACTCCCGAAATCCTCCCTTGTATGTATTTTGAAATATGTAGAAATGATATATTTGACAGAAATATAACTGTCAAATATTTGGAACCACACAAAAATATAGGAACTAGAAATATAATTGTAAATGAATACCATCATAATTAAATATACACAAAATTAATACTGATACCAAAGATTCTTATTAGGGGCAAGGAAAAAAAATCTCACCATGGTTACCTAATTTCTGTTAGATTCCAAAACCACTCAAAATTGACAGGAGGCTTATTTAGTTATTTCCTCCTAGTTGGACAAGAGGACCATCATTATTTGAAACGTTCATATTCTTTGGAACTCCAGAGGTCTCTGATCTACAATAAAGTGTAGAAGTAGGAACCCGATCCCAAGGCAGGGAAATGCACGTGCTGGAAACAGCGTCTGCCCAGGGAGCAGGAGCAGAGTGCGCGCGGCTTCGCCCCAGCGTCACCGCCTCGCGCTCCGGAGCTGCAGCGGGCGCTCCGGGCCTGAAGGAAGCCTTTGCCGGCTGGGCCCTGCACGCGCACCTTCCAGGCCTTGTGCAGCCTCGACAGCGCGGCTCCTGGAGACGCCACTCCATGCGTCACGGGCAGGCCCAGCCGTGCCTCTGCAGCAGCCCCTGCTCGACATGGAGAGGCGCCCGGGCTTCTGTTCTTGGTTTCAAACCGTATCCTCCTGTATCTTTTCTGAACTTGAGTGAACACAGCAGAAGTCAAGAACAAGCATGCAAAAAATAGGTGTGTAAGATTATTGATACACACACGTGAAAAGTCGCAAGACATGAATAACATCGACATGACTCTCCAGAAGGTCTGCAGATTCGGGCAAAATGAGAATTTAAAACCATAAGCAATCTAACTGGCCACGCCTGAATTCAAAAACACATTGGATGCTTTTCCTAAGGTAGGTGTGACCTTCCCCATTGTCTTAAGATGAGGATGAAGTTTACACACGATCTATATTTCTAATCCTCCTAGAGCAGAAGAGGAGAATGCTGTGGGTAAAACCAAAGTACTGTGGAAATGCAGCACGAGAGCGCCCAGGCTGGTCGGTGCCCGTGACACCAACAATCGGGCTGAAGGACTGTGTTTTGTAGAACATGTTGCAAGAAAAGTCTCCATGATCATGTTACCCAAAATAACATATTTTTTTCTTGTAAAAGTATCAAATTTATTTCAATATCTGGTTTCATTTTTAAATCAGAGCTGTTGGACAATTACTTAACAAAATTCATTCTCAGAGGTGCCGAAAACATTAATAAGCTATTAGATATAGTGAATAAAATTACCATGCATTTAGAAAAGCCATGTTTAGCAGTCAGAAGTTCCAGTTATGCTGCCTCACTGAAAGACCCTGAGTTCTGCACTTGAATCATACCCCTCTCATCTTGAATACGATTCATCCCATTTGGCCATTACGACTAAGCCCAACGACATCTTCCCGGACGCTGTCTTTCTTTACCATTGAAGAAGTATGACGTAGCTGGTAACTCTCCAAAAGAAATGTGGAATTCTAATTTTTCACCTCAAACTTGTTGGATCAAAAAGTACAGAACATCACTACCCATGAGTTAAAGAATGGAATAAAACCCAAAGTCCCACTGGCATAATCAACAAATTATCTGATGAAACTTTTTAACTATTTCACAGTTCTAATCAACACAAGAATAAACTGGTTCCAAAGTACCAATGGCATTTGGCATTTTTACTGCAAGCTTTAAATCATAGTGTTATTCTTCTCAACAACTCATCTCTTAAGAAAGTGGTAGTATTATTAAGTATAAAAATTGTTATAACCAGAAGGGAGTATTCTACACGGTTAGGAGAATTCTTTATAAAATCAGGTTTTAAAAATGAGAATGTCTTGATAATTGCCAGTTGCCTCAAAAGCTAAAATCAGAAAAAAAAAATGAAGAAAATAGACCTGTATACTCATTGATCAATACTACTTTATTTGAGAAACCCAGAAACGATCACATTTCAAGGAATAAGCAATAATGATAAAAGATGTGATTAATACACTGTATCACCTTTCAGTCAGAGTGACCTTTTCACCTCTGAGAGGATGATTCTTCCATACTCTTGACAGGATCCCACGTTAAGTCACTTTTTGAACACAGTTCACAATCTATCCTCCACAGAACGTTTTCACTTCTGCAAAATGGCTTGAGGGGAAGACGGCAAAGTCCTCATGGCTCAGGAGGACTCTGTCGTCAGACTGAGTGTCCCATATCTGAAATTCGTGGACCAGAAGTGTTGGATCTTTTCAGCTTTTGGAGTATTTGCATACACACAATGAGCTATCTTGAGGACAAATCTGAGTCCAAACACAAAAATTCATTTGTTTCATGTAACTTGAAGGTGATTCACGTGATATTTTCAGTGTACTTGCGTTTTGACTGAGGCCCCTCAAGAGCTCAGGTGTGGGATTTTCCACTCGTGACATCATGTATGTGCACAGAAACGTTCGGATTTTGGGGCATTTGGGGTTTGGGATTTTCTGATTAGGGATGCTCAACCTGTTACAATAAGTGCTCATTGGTAATAATTGCCAGTAGATACCAGCAAACTTCTATAGCCAAGCCTAAAACCACAGCATTGGGGTGAAAAGTAACATGATTCTCCCATGTGATCAACTTTCATTTACTCAGTCATTCGATCATGAAACTCAGAGAAACCCGAGTCCCTCCAGAGCTGCGTGATTCCCCAAATGACCTTCTCCCATGCAGAGCCTGTTCATTCCTTCTGTCCCTTCTCAGCCATTTAGCTTTTGCAATATCTGCGTGTTTTTTCCTTCTCTTGCTCCTTCTCCCTGGCTTCAGTCATCCGGTCCATTTCCATGCTCAAGTACTCTTCTCTAATTTTGTCTGTGGTTATCAGTGAGCCAAGCACGATTTCAGATGACCCTTGGTGGTTTTCTTTATTTGGTTCCACAGTATACTTCTGGGAGGTCTAAATTCACCAGGCCAGAAGCTGGAAGACCAGAAAATAATATTTTAAAAACATGGATGGAAATATTTATTTTTTTCTTGGGGTAAGCAATTCACCTGGGCTACTTTTACTCTCATACTGCTTTACGGGTGGAGGCCAGAGGCTCGCCTTATAAGAAATAAGATCCTTTGCGTAGTTCATGGCTTCTTCCCTCCACGTAGAGATCAGGACCTGTCCTACCAGAACTCTGCAGAGCACTGTACCTGAAGCCAACGGGTCCGTGTTCAGGAACTCATGAAGGAAGCTGCCAGCCCACCCAGGAGCTTTGTGCAGGGCACCCAGCCCGGGGTGAAAGGAGAGAGGCCCTTCGCGCAGGCCTCCACGAGAGCCACGGGGAGGACGCCTGGGACCCCTGCACTCCAGGGCGGAGGCCTGTAAGCCACACGCGTAGTGGTGAAGGCCGATCCTGGGGAGGGTCAGACCTGGCATCCTACAGAGAGGCCCAGAGAGCCAGCGTCTCCCCAGCAGCAGGGCTGTGGATCCAATCCCAACACCCACCCTGAGTCCCAGGCTTGGCCAAGGCCAAACCCCAAGCACAGAGCCTCCAGTTTAGAGCTCCGTCCCTCCCTGGCCCGGCTCCAGCCACAGGGCGGGCAGCCAGGGGAGGAGCCCAAGGAGGTTGAACGAGCCCCGCCCTGACCCAGGGTCACAGAGCCAGAGTGAATGCAAAGGATGAAAGTCACCCCAGTTCTGACCACCTCGGCAGACTCAAGCCCCGTAGTTTACATTGTTGTTTTTCCTCCAAATTCTCATTTTTGTTCTTTTTTAAAATTTTGAACTGAAATTTTAAAAATCTCATTTCATCATATTTTGTACTTTTTTCTATTCTGCAAGATTGTGTGCGCGTGTGCATGCATGTTGTGTGTGCGTGTGTGTGCGTGTGCACGTGCGTGTCCTCACTGCGTGGGCTGCTCTTGGCCCGGCTGCGGCTCCGCCTGCAGGGACTGAGGTGGTGGGCGTGATCACGGTGGGTTTGGGCTGCTCTGATCCTGCCTGCGTCCACTCCACGCGGCTCCTGCTCCTTCGCGGCACTGTCCTCACTGTCCTCCCACCAGCAGCCAGGTCTCCGGTCTCCTCTCCGTCTCTATCTCATTACTTTGAGGCATTTTCACCCCTCCGTCCTCCAGCCCCACCGGCTGCCTCTCTCCAGCGCTCCTCTGCTCACCTGTGACTTATTCCTCCCTCCTCCTGCTTCCTGCCCTATCTCCTCGACACTCAGGAAACGCAATTCCGGAATCTGGGAGGGCTCCCTAGTCTGGGTAGCTCCGGCCCCATCCACATTGTTGGGGTTGTTAACAGTGATGACCTAGTACTGGGGATTGAACCCAAGGGTGCTTAACCCCTGAGCCCCAGCCCCAGCCCTTTTTGTTTTTTATTTAGAGACAGGGTCTCACTGAGGTGCTGAGGCTGACTTTGAACTTGCAGTCCTTCTGCCTCAGCCTCCAGAATGCTGGGACCACAGGTTTGGGCCACCCTGGCTGGCAAATCAAGTCTTCCAGGTGAGCCCAAGGGAGTGGGAATCCGGGCCACGGGGCTGGAAACGGCTTCTCTCCTGCCTGCCCTGCTCCTCCCGTGGGCAAGCAGCTAAGATGTGAGGACCTGAGTTACTGAGGATGGACTTTGTTGGGTCCCAGCCTGAGCCAGTCTTTGCATGTCAAGTGAAGGGGAACGTGAGACAGCGGACCAGCCAAGCGGGCCGGGGAAACACCACACGGGCAGGAGCCCAGTCCGGCAGCAATAAACAACAGGGGGAGATAGCAAATTCAGAAACCCAAGGAAGTCATGCTAACCTGAGCCAATAAGAAGACATGGCAAAGAAGAGTACAGCCACTTAGGCAGGAAGAGGGATAAGCCAGAACCAGGATGTAGTGTGTTCGGCACGTGCCTTGGACAGCACAGGGGACTCCCTGTCGGGACCCCGAGTGCCCTCGAATGCTCCCTTCCCACCACCAGAGCCAACGAGCCAGGCAGCTGTTGTGGCTGTGTGCTGTCCTGCTCTGTGACAGCTCGGCAGACTCCAGCTTGGCCCAGGGGACCACGCCCATGCAGCTAGGTCAGTCCAGCCGTGGCGTGCCCTGCGGCAGCTCCTCGGGGTGTGGGCCATGCTGCAAGATGCAGGTCAGCCACAGCCTCCTGGCTACAGACCCGGCACAGCCAGGCCTCTTGGCTGTGATCCTACACACCTTGATTCACACCTGTGTCATCTTTCTCAGGAATGAGCTGGAAGGCCTCGAAGGCAGCCTTCCTATGCTGTCCTGGAGCTGCTGGTGGACCGGGGTCCCTCAAACCTGGAGGCCCATGCAGGAATCTGCACCCTCATGGGCTCTCCAGAAGGACCTTACATGGCCACCTCAGGACTTGGGGAGGCTCCTCAGACTGCTGCCGCTGACTTGCCCTCGCGCTCACCTCTTTCTGCTCAATCCTTACCCTCCGACCTCGGGACCACGGCCCCCGAGCCGGGGATGCTGGATCCCCGTGCACATGCCCTCTCCCCTCTGCTCTGGTCTTCAGCCTGCTAAGGCTCACTCGGGCCTTGTGAAGCTCTACGGAGACGAAACTGCAAGGACGTGTCACAGCTGGGTGATGCTTACCCAGTGTCCCCGAGCCAGGGCGGCGAGTCAGACTAGAAATATCAAAGGTAAGACAAATGTAAGCAATGAGCCGAGACAGGAGAATGACCTAGGATCCGACGGGGACCAGCTCTGATGAGCCGGGGCCTAACTCCCCAGGATGGAGTCTGCGGCCTTGTTCAAGTGGGCGGGACACCAGGGCAGTCAGGGTGGAGAGCCTCCTGCAGGAAGAGGCGGAGGGAGGCGGGAACAGCCCTGGAGCTCGGCAGCTTTGGCCTCCTCCACCTCTGGGACACGCTTGTTTCTGACCCTGGTGTTTTGCTGGACTTCTCAGACGAGGCTCCAAGACCTCCTGCACACCTCTGTGGTAGCCAGAACCAGGGTGTGCCGACGGAGCAGGCAGACTGAGTCCCCCCTGACCTCTCAGAGTCCATCAAAGGCGAGGTCCCCTGCATGGTCACAGACTTCGTAGACGACTTTGGTCAACACGTCATTGTTTAAGAGGATGGAGTTAGCGCATGGCCTGAAAGTCGAAGGAATGAGACTTGTTCAGTGGACACAGACAATCCAGGCAACGCCAGGCAGCCAGCACAAGTGCCAGGGTGTCCTCTGCCACCTGGGATTGCAGCTGTGACCTGGAAAACAGCGTGCGGACACAGAAGGTCTCTATGGCCACCAGAACCACACTGCCCACGAGACAGAGGCAGGGGCATGTGAAATTTCATTTGATTTTGGTCAAAAAACAAAAGTTAGACATGTGAACACGCGCAGTGTGAGCACACCTTATTCTGAAACAGGTGTTGGGTACGTAGGTGTCAAAGTCTGAGCTGTCCACCGGAAGGGAGGCACGCTTCCCACCGCAGGTCAAAAGGCACACGAGGGCAAAATGCACCGTCCCAATGCCTCTAGGTCTCACGTGGGCCACTGTAGGAAAATCCCTGCTCAGGTTCTGCCAGATGCAGGAAGCAAGCAAGCACCCAGCTCGACCTGCTCCTGTTTCATTTCTTGATCACTCTGCCCCTCAGGAGCTGCTGCGCTTTCAACAACAAAGAAGAGTTGAAGAGATTTTCACCTTTTGTGAGACTCAATCCTACATTCCAAACCTCAAACTTAGGATGGCCTCTGCGGGGAGCATGGTGGCCCTGGCCAAGAACCCCGCCAGGATGGAGGACCTGTCCGTGAGGCACCACAGGGCTCCCAGCTGCAGTCAGGACCAGGCAGTGCACTCCTTGAAACAAAAAGAAAAGTGAGATGCCGTTGCTGAGAAGAGATCTAACAGGACTAAAACAGAAATGCTGGAATCCCGGGAGGGAGAACGGAGAACAAAATACCTTGGGGAGGAAGGCATGGAACACGCCGAACTACGCAAAAGGGAGTGCTCCACCACATCCAGCTGCAGAGAATGGGGGCCTGGATAGGCCTGAGGGAGTGCTCCACCACAGCTAGCTACAGAGAAGGGGGGCCTGGATAGACACTGAGGGAGTGCTCCACCACAGACAGCTGCAGAGAAGGGGGGCCAGGCTAGGCACCGAGGGAGTGCTCCACCACAGACAGCTGCAGAGAAGGGGGGCCTGGATAGACACTGAGGGAGTGCTCCACCACGGCAAACAGCACAGAATGAGAGCCTGGGTAAACACTGAGGGAGTGCTCCACCACAGCCAGCTGCAGAGAAGGGGGGCCAGGCTAGGACCCAAGGGAGTGCTCCACCACAGGCAGCTGCAGAGAAGGGGGGCCTGGATAGACACTGAGGGAGTGCTCCACCACAGCAAATTGCAGAGAATGAAGGCCTGGGTAGACACTGAGGGAGTGCTCCACCACAGAGAACTGCAGACAAGCGGGGCCTTGCTAGGCACCGAGGGAGTGCTCCACCACAGACAGCTGCAGAGAAGGGGGGGCTGGATAGACACTGAGGGAGTGCTCCACCACAGCCAGCTGCAGAGAAGGGGGGCCAGGCTAGGCACCGAGGGAGTGCTCCACCACAGCGAGCTGCAGAGAAGGGGGGCCTGGATAGACACTGAGGGAGTGCTCCACCACAGCGAGCTGCAGAGAAGGGAGGCCAGGCTAGGCACCGAGGGAGTGCTCCACCACAGGCAGTTGCAGAGAAGGGGGGCCTGGATAGACACTGAGGGAGTACTCCACCACAGCGAGCTGCAGAGAAGGGGGCCTGGCTACGCACCGAGGGAGTGCTCCACCACAGACAGCTGCAGAGAAGGGGGGCCTAGATACACACTGAGGGAGTGCTTCACCACAGACAGCTGCAGAGAAGGGGGGCCTGGATAGACACTGAGGGAGTGCTCCACCACAGACAGCTGCAGAGAAGGGGGGCCAGGATAGACACTGAGGGAGTGCTCCACCACAACAGCTGAAGAGAATGGGGGCCTGGATAGAAACTGAGAGAGTGCTCCACCACAGCAAGCTGCAGAGAATGAGGGCCTGGGTAGACACTGATGGAGTGCTCCACCACAGAGAGCTGCAGAAAAGGGGGGCCTGGCTAGGCACCGAGGGAGTGCTCCACCACAGCCAGCTACAGAGAGGGGGGACCTGACAAGGCACCGAGGGAGTGCTCCACCACAGCCACCTGCAGAGAAGGGGTGCCTAGATACACACCGAGGGAGTGCTCCACCACAGACAGCTGCAGAGAAGGGGGGCCTAGATACACACTGACGGAGTGCTCCACCAGAGACAGCTACAGAGAAGGGGGGCCTGGCTAGGCACCAAGAGAGTGCTCCACCACAGTCAGCTGCAGAGAAGGGGAGCCTAGATACACACTGAGGGAGTGCTCCACAACAGACAGCTGCAGAGAAGGGGGGCCTAGACACACACTGAGGGAGTGCTCCACCACAGCCAGCTGCAGAGAAGGGGGGCCTGGCTAGGCACTGAGGGAGTGCTCCACCACAGCCAGCTGCAGAGAAGGGGGGCCTGGCTAGGCACCAAGGGAGTGCACCACCACAGCCAGCTGCAGAGAAGGGGGGCCTGGATAGACACTGAGGGAGTGCTGCACCACAGACAGCTGCAGAGAAGGGTTGCCTAGATACACACCGAGGGAGTGCTCCACCACAGCCAGCCGCAGAGAAGGTGGGCCTGGCTAGGCACCAAGGGCGTGCTCCACCACAGCCAGCCGCAGAGAAGGTGGGCCTGGCTAGGCACCGAGGGAGTGCTCCACCACAGCCAGCTGCAGAGAATGGCGGCCTGGCTAGGCACTGAGGGAGTGCTCCACCAGAGACAGCTACAGAGACGGCGTGCCTGGATAGGCCTGAGGGAGTTATCCACCACAGACAGCTGCAGAAGGGGGGCCTGGCTAGGCACTGAGGGAGTGCTCCACCACAGGCAGCTGCAGAGAAGGGGTGCCTAGATACACACTGACAGAGTGCTCCACCACAGCCAGCTGCAGAGAATGGCGGCCTGGCTAGGCACTGAGGGAGTGCTCCACCACCGCCAGCTGCAGAGAACGGGGCCCTTGCTAGGCACCGAGGGAGTGCTCCACCACAGACAGTTGCAGA
The DNA here is from genome assembly GCF_902686445.1 of Sciurus carolinensis. NCBI lineage: Eukaryota > Metazoa > Chordata > Mammalia > Rodentia > Sciuridae > Sciurus > Sciurus carolinensis. The sequence continues at coordinate 125,956 of NW_025920128.1, read as the reverse complement.
GAAGGGGGGCCTAGATACACAATGAGGGAGTGCTGCACCACAGACAGCTGCAGAGAAGGGGGGGCAGGCTAGGACCCAAGGGAGTGCTCCACCACAGCCAGCTGCAGAGAAGGGGGGCCTGGATAGACACTGAGGGAGTGCTCCACCACAGACAGCTGCAGAGAAGGGGGGCCTGGCTAGGCACCGAGAAAGTGCTCCACCACAGCCAGCTGCAGAGAAGGGGGGCCTGGCTAGGCACCGAGGGAGTGCTCCACCACAGCCAGCTGCAGAGAAGGGGGACCTGGATAGACACTGAGGGAGTGCTCCACCACAGCCAGCTGCAGAGAAGGGGGGCCTGGCTAGGCACCGAGAGAGTGCTCCACCGCAGACAGCTGCAGAGAAGGGGGCCTAGATACACACTGAGGGAGTGCTCCACCACAGCCAGCTGCAGAGAATGGGGGCCTGGCTAGGCACCGAGGGAGTGCTCCACCACAGCCAGCTGCAGAGAAGGGGGGCCTGGATAGACACTGAGGGAGTGCTGCACCACACCCAGCTGCAGAGAAGTGTGCCTAGATACACACCGAGGGAGTGCTCCACCACAGCCAGCTGCAGAGAAGGGGTGCCTAGATACACACTGAGGGAGTGCTCCACCACAGCCAGCTGCAGAGAAGGGGGTACTGGATAGACACTGAGGGAGTGCTGCACCACATGCAGCTGCAGAGAAGTGTGCCTAGATACACACCGAGGGAGCGCTCCACCACAGCCAGCTGCAGAGAAGGGGTGCCTAGATACACACCGAGGGAGCGCTCCACCACAGCCAGCCGCAGAGAAGGTGGGCCTGGCTAGGCACCGAGGGAGTGCTCCACCACAGCCAGCTGCAGAGAAGGGTTGCCTACCTACACACCGAGGGAGTGCTCCACCACAGCCAGCTGCAGAGAAGGGTTGCCTAGATACACACCGAGGGAGTGCTCCACCACAGCCAGCCGCAGAGAAGGTGGGCCGGGCTAGGCACCAAGGGCGTGCTCCACGACAGCCAGCCGCTGAGAAGGTGGGCCTGGCTAGGCACCGAGGGAGTGCTCCACCACAGCCAGCTGCAGAGAAGGGTTGCCTAGATACACACCGAGGGAGTGCTCCACCAAGGCAGCTGCAGAGAAGGGGTGCCTAGATACACACTGAGTGAGTGCTCCACCAGAGACAGCTACAGAAACGGGGTGCCTGGATAGGCCTGAGGGAGTTATCCACCACAGACAGCTGCAGAAGGGGGGCCTGGCTAGGCACTGAGGGAGTGCTCCACCACAGGCAGCTGCAGAGAAGGGGTGCCTAGATACACACTGAGGGAGTGCTCCACCACAGCCAGCTGCAGAGAACGGGGCCCTTGCTAGGCACCGAGGGAGTGCTCCACCACAGACAGCTGCAGAGAAGGGGGGCCTAGATACACAATGAGGGAGTGCTGCACCACAGACAGCTGCAGAGAAGGGGGGCCAGGCTAGGACCCAAGGGAGTGCTCCACCACAGCCAGCTGCAGAGAAGGGGGGCCTGGATAGACACTGAGGGAGTGCTCCACCACAGCAAATTGCAGAGAATGAAGGCCTGGGTAGACACTGAGGGAGTGCTCCACCACCGCCAGCTGCAGAGAACGGGGCCCTTGCTAGGCACCGAGGGAGTGCTCCACCACAGACAGCTGCAGAGAAGGGGGGCCTAGATACACAATGAGGGAGTGCTGCACCACAGACAGCTGCAGAGAAGGGGGGCCAGGCTAGGACCCAAGGGAGTGCTCCACCACAGCCAGCTGCAGAGAAGGGGGGCCTGGATAGACACTGAGGGAGTGCTCCACCACAGCCAGCTGCACAGAAGGGGGGCCTGGATAGGCACTGAGGGAGTGCTCCACCACAGCAAATTGCAGAGAATGAAGGCCTGGGTAGACACTGAGGGAGTGCTCCACCACCGCCAGCTGCAGAGAACGGGGCCCTTGCTAGGCACCGAGGGAGTGCTCCACCACAGACAGCTGCAGAGAAGGGGGGCCTAGATACACAATGAGGGAGTGCTGCACCACAGACAGCTGCAGAGAAGGGGGGCCAGGCTAGGACCCAAGGGAGTGCTCCACCACAGCCAGCTGCAGAGAAGGGGGGCCTGGCTAGGCACCGAGGGAGTGCTCCACCACAGCCAGCTACAGAGAGGGGGGACCTGACAAGGCACCGAGGGAGTGCTCCACCACAGCCAGCTGCAGAGAAGGGGTGCCTAGATACACACCGAGGGAGTGCTCCACCACAGACAGCTGCAGAGAAGGGGGGCCTAGATACACACTGACGGAGTGCTCCACCAGAGACAGCTACAGAGAAGGGGGGCCTGGCTAGGCACCGAGAGTGTGCTCCACCACAGCCAGCTGCAGAGAAGGGGAGTCTAGATACACACTGAGGGAGTGCTCCACGACAGACAGCTGCAGAGAAGGGGGGCCTAGACACACACTGAGGGAGTGCTCCACCACAGCCAGCTGCAGAGAACGGGGGCCTGGCTAGGCACTGAGGGAGTGCTCCACCACAGCCAGCTGCAGAGAAGGGGGGCCTGGCTAGGCACCAAGGGAGTGCACCACCACAGCCAGCTGCAGAGAAGGGGGGCCTGGATAGACACTGAGGGAGTGCTGCACCACAGACAGCTGCAGAGAAGGGGGGCCTGGCTAGGCACCGAGAAAGTGCTCCACCACAGCCAGCTGCAGAGAAGGGGGGCCTGGCTAGGCACTGAAGGAGTGCTCCACCACATACAGCTGCAGAGAAGGGGGCCTAGATACACACTGAGGGAGTGCTCCACCACAGCCAGCTGCAGAGAATGGGGGCCTGGCTAGGCACCGAGGGAGTGCTCCACCACAGCCAGCTGCACAGAAGGGGGGCCTGGATAGACACTGAGGGAGTGCTCCATCACAGCCAGCTGCAGAGATGGGGGGCCTGGATAGACACTGAGGGAGTGCTCCACCACAGCCAGCTGCACAGAAGGGGGGCCTGGATAGACACTGAGGGAGTGCTCCATCACAGCCAGCTGCAGAGAAGGGGGCCTACATACACACTGAAGGAGTGCTCCACCACAGCCAGCCGCAGAGAAGTTGGGCCTGGCTAGGCAAAAAGGGCGTGCTCAACCACAGCCAGCCGCAGAGAAGGTGGGCCTGGCTGGGCACCGAGGGAGTGCTCCACCACAGCCAGCTGCAGAGAAGGGGTGCCTAGATACACACCGAGGGAGTGCTGCACCACAGACAGCTGCACAGAAGGGGGGCCTGGATAGACACTGAGAGAGTGCTGCACCACAGCCAGCTGCAGAGAAGGGGGGCCTGGATAGGCACAGAGGGAGTGCTCCACCACAGACAGCCTCAGAATGGGGCACGGGTAGGCACTGAGGGAGTGCTCTACCACAGACAACTGCAAAGAAGGGGTGCCTAGATACACACCGAGGGAATGCTCCACCACAGACAGCTGCAGAGAAGGGGGACCTGGATAGACACCGAGGGAATGCTGCACCCCAGCCAGCTGCAGAGAAGGGGGGCCTGGCTAGGCACTGAGGGAGTGCTCCACCACAGCCAGCTGCAGAGAAGGGGGACCTAGATACACACCGAGGGAGTGCTCCACCACAGACAGCTGCAGAGAAGGGGGACCTAGATACACACCGAGGGAGTGCTCCACCACAGCCAGCTGCAGAGAAGGGGGGCTTGGATAGACACTGAGGGAGTGCTGCACCACAGACAGCAGCAGAGAAGGGGGGCCTGGCTAGGCACCGAGGGAGTGCTCCACCACAGCCAGCTGCAGAGAAGGGGGACCTAGATACACACCGAGGGAGTGCTCCACCACAGACAGCTGCAGAGAAGGGGGACCTAGATACACACCGAGGGAGTGCTCCAACACAGCCAGCTGCAGGCAAGTGGGGCCTGGATACACACTGAGGGAGTGCTCCACCACAGACAGCTGCAGAGAAGGGGGGCCTGGATAGACACTGAGGGAGTGCTGCACCACATCCATCTACAGAGAATGGGGGACTGGCTAGGCACCGAGGGAGTGCTCCACCACAGCCAGCCGCAGAGAAGGGGTGCCTAGATAGACACTGAGGGAGTGCTCCAGCACAGCCAGCTACAGAGAATGGGGGACTGGCTAGGCACCGAGGGAGTGCTCCACCACAGACAGCTGCAGAGAAGGGGGGCCTAGCTAGGCACCGAGGCGTGCTCCACCACAGCCAGCCGCAGAGAAGGTGGGCCTGGCTAGGCACCGAGGGAGTGCTCCACCACAGCCAGCTACAGAGAAGGGGGGCCTAGATAAACACCGAGGGAGTGCTCCACCACAGCCAGCTGCAGAGAAGGGGTGCCTAGATACACACCGAGGGAGTGCCGCACCACAGACAGCTGCAGAGAAGGGGGACCTAGATAGGCACAGAGGGAATGCTCCACCACAGCCAGCTGCAGAATGTGGCCCGGTTAGGCAATGAGGGAGTGCTCCACCACAGCCAGCCGCAGAGAAGGGGGGCCTAGATACACACCGAGGGAATGCTCCAGCACAAACAGCTGCAGAGAAGGTGGCCTAGATACACACTGAGGGAGGGCTCCATCACAGCCAGCTGCAGAGAATGGGGGCCTGGCTAGGTACCGAGGGAGTGCTCCACCACAGCCAGCTGCAGAGAAGGGGGGCCTGGATAGACACTGAGGGAATGCTCCAGCACAAACAGCTGCAGAGAAGGGGGCCTAGATACACACTGAGGGAGTGCTCCACCACAGCCAGCTGCAGAGAATGGGGGACTGGCTAGGCACCGAGGGAGTGCTCCACCACAGACAGCTGCAGAGAAGGGGGACCTAGCTAGGCACCGAAGGCGTGCTCCACCACAGCCAGCCGCAGAGAAGGTGGGCCTGGCTAGGCACCGAGGGAGTGCTCCACCACAGCCAGCTGCAGAGAAGGGGTGCCTAGATACACACCGAGGGAGTGCTCCCCCACAGCCAACTGCAGAGAAGCGTTGCCTAGATACACACCGAGGGAGTGCTCCACCACAGACAGCTGCAGAATGGGGGCCTGGATAGACACTGAGGGAGTGCTCTACCACAGCCAGCTGCAGAGAAGGGGGGCCTGGCTAGGCACCGAGGGAGTGCTCCAGCACCGCCAGCTGCAGAGAAGGGTGCCTGGCTAGGCACCGAGGGAGTGTTCCACCACAACCAGCTGCAGAGAACGGGGGCCTGGAAAGACACTGAGGGAGTTTTGCACCACATCCAGCTGCAGAGAAGGGTGCCTAGATACACACCGAGGGAGTGCTCCCCCACAGCCAGCTACAGAGAAGGGGTGCCTAGATACACACTGAGGGAGTGCTCCACCACAGCCAGCTGCAGAGAATGGTGGCCTGGCTAGGCACCGAGGGCGTGCTCCACCACAGCCAGCCGCAGAGAAGGTGGGCCTGGCTAGGCACAGAGGGAGTGCTCCACCACAGCCAGCTGCAGAGAAGGGTTGCCTAGATACACACCGAGGGAGTGCTCCACCACAGCCAACTGCAGAGAAGGGTTGCCTAGATACACACCGAGGGAGTGCTCCACCACAGACAGCTGCAGAATGGGGGCCTGGATAGACACTGAGGGAGTGCTCTACCACAGCCAGGTGCAGAGAAGGGGGCCTGGCTAGGCACCGAGGGAGTGCTCCATCACAGCCAGCTGCAGAGAAGGGGTGCCTAGATACACACTGAGGGAGTGCTGCACCACAGACAGCTGCACAGAAGGGGGGCCTGGATAGGCCTGAGGGAGTGCTCCACCACATCCAGCTGCAGAGAAGGTGGGCCTGGCTAGGGACCGATAGAGTGCTCCACCACAGCCAGCTGCAGAGAAGGGGGGCCTGGATAGGCACTGAGGGAGTGCTCCACCACAGACAGCTGCAGAGAAGGGGGGCCTGGATAGACACTGAGGGAGTGCTCCACCACAGCCAGCTGCAGGCAAGTGCGGCCTGGATACACACTGACGGAGTGCTCCACCACAGCCAGCTGCAGGAAGGGGTGCCTAGATACACACTGAGGGAGTGCTCCACAACAGCCAGCTGCAGAGAATGGGGCCTGGCTCGGCACCGAGGGAGTGCTCCACAACAGACAGCTGCAGAGAATGGGGGCCTGGCTAGGCACCGAGGGAGTGCTCCACCACAGCCAGCTGCAGAGAAGGGGGGCCTAGATACATACCGAGGGAGTGCTCCACCACAACCAGCTGCAGAGAAGTGGTGCCTAGATACACACAGAGGGAGTGCTCCACCACAGCCAGCTGCAGAGAAGGGGGGCCTGGATAGGCACTGAGGGAGTGCTCCACCACAGACAGCTGCAGAGAAGGGGGCCTGGCTAGGCACTGAGGGAGTGCTCCACCACAGACAGCTGCAGAGAAGGGTGCCTGGCTAGGCACCGAGGGAGTGCTCCACCACAATCAGCTGCAGAGAACGGGGCCTGGATAGACACTGAGGGAGTGCTGCACCACATCCAGATGCAGAGAAGGGGGGCCTGGCTAGGCACCGAGGGAGTGCTCCACCACAGCCAGCTGCAGAGAAGTGGTGCCTAGATACACACTGAGGGAGTGCTGCACCACATCCAGATGCAGAGAAGGGTGCCTAGATACACACCGAGGGAGTCCTCCATCACAGCCAGTTGTAGAGAAGGGGGGCCTGGCTAGGCACCGAGGGGGTGCTCCACCACAGCCAGCTGCAGAGAAGGGGGACCTGGATAGACACTGAGGGAGTGCTCCACCACAGCCAGCTGCAGAGAAGGGGGGCCTGGCTAGGCACCGAGGGAGTGCTCCACCACCGCCAGCTGCAGAGAAGGGGGACCTGGATAGGCCTGAGGGAGTGCTCCACCACAGCCAGCTGAAGAGAAGGGGTGCCTAGATACACACTGAGGGAATGCTGCACCACAGCCAGCTGCAGAGAAGGGGGGCCTGGCTAGGCACCGAGGGAGTGCTCCACCACAGCCAGCTGCAGAGAAGGGGGGCCTGGCTAGGCACCGAGGGAGTGCTCCACCACCGCCAGCTGCAGAGAAGGGGGACCTGGATAGGCCTGAGGGAGTGCTCCACCACAGCCAGCTGAAGAGAAGGGGTGCCTAGATACACACTGAGGGAGTGCTGCACCACAGCCAGCTGCAGAGAAGGGGGGCCTGGCTAGGCACCGAGGGAGTGCTCCACCACAGCCAGCTGCAGAGACGGGGGGCCTAGATACACACCGAGGGAGTGCTGCACCACAGACAGCTGCAGAGAAGGGGGACCTGGATAGGCACCGAGGGAGTGCTCCACCACAGGCAGCTGCAGAGAAGAGGGGCTGGCTAGGCACCGAGGGAGTGCTCCACCACAGACAGCTGCAGAGAAGGGGGGCCTGTCTAGGCACCGAGGGAGTGCTCCACCACCGCCAGCTGCAGAGAAGGGGGACCTGGATAGGCCTGAGGGAGTGCTCCACCACAGCCAGCTGAAGAAGGGGTGCCTAGATACACACTGAGGGAATGCTGCACCACAGCCAGCTGCAGAGAAGGGGGGCCTGGCTACGCACCGAGGGAGTGCTCCACCACAGCCAGCTGCAGAGACGGGGGGCCTAGATACACACCGAGGGAGTGCTGCACCACAGACAGCTGCAGAGAAGGGGGACCTGGATAGGCACCGAGGGAGTGCTCCACCACAGGCAGCTGCAGAGAAGGGGGGCTGGCTAGGCACCGAGGGAGTGCTCCACCACAGACAGCTGCAGAGAAGGGGGGCCTGGCTAGGCACCGAGGGAGTGCTCCACCACAGCCAGCTGCAGAATGGGGGCCTTGCTAGGCACCGAGGGAATGCTGCACCCAGCCAGCTGCAGAGACGGGGGGCCTGGATAGACACTGAGGGAGTTCTCCACCACAGTCAGCTGCAGAGAAGGGGGGCCTGGCTAGGCATTGAGGGAGTGCTCCACCACAGACAGCTGCAGAGAAGGGGTGCCTAGATACACACCGAGGGAGTGCTCCACCACAGCCAGCTGCAGAGAAGGGGGACCTGGATAGACACTGAGGGAGTGCTCCACCACAGCCAGCTTCAGAGAATGGGTGCCTGGCTAGGCACTGAGGGAGTGCTGCACCACAGACAGCTGCAGAGAAGGGGGGCCTGGATAGACACTGAGGGAGTGCTCCACCACAGCCAGCTGCAGAGAAGGGGGGCCTGGCTAGGCATTGAGGGAGTGCTGCACCACAGACAGCTGCAGAGAAGGGGTGCCTAGATACACACTGAAGGAGTGCTCCACCACAGCCAGCTGCAGAGAAGGGGGACCTGGATAGCCACTGAGGGAGTGCTCCACCACAGCTAGCTGCAGAATGGGGGCCTGGCTAGGGGCTGGGGGAGTGCTCCACCACAGCCAGCTGCAGAGAATGGGGGCCTGGCTAGGGGCTGGGGGAGTGCTCCAACGGACAGTCTGCAGAGAAAGGGGATGGAGCCTTCTCTTTCTCTCTTCTGGGCAGTCAGGAAAATCACTGTGAAGCTATTAGGGAAACACTAGTCTACATAAACAGAGACCATGCACAACAAACAGTCCGTGCAAAGTAGTTCGGAATCACTAAATTATCCTCTAGCACTCACATCAGGGAACACAATAACCCTAAGAAGGGAAAAGAACCTGACTTCTATGCTTGCCAGTTCATAAAGTTTCATTTAAAATGTCTAGTTTTCAACAACAAAGTGAGACATAAGAAATAAAGTACAGCTCATTTAGGAAAAAAGGGAATCAACACAAGTTGTCCCTGAGAAAGCAGACACCGACGTATCACACAGAGGCTTTAAACTCACTCTTGAATATGCTCGAAGAACTACAGGCGCATCTTAGAGATGCGGGGAGTCTATTTCGACTACTGAAATAGAGCAGATCCACAATGAAGCACATGAGATTGTGATTTCCCGGCACAGAGAAGTGTGTGTTGACCCTGAGTCACAGCCCCGCATCTACACAACAGCATTGTACGTACAGAAACAACGTGTGTGGAGCACCATCCACTGCTAGCAAATAAAACCAGGCTTGGTCGAGCCATCAGACATGGGAAAGAGGCATGAGAGATTGTTCCAGGTGGCCTGGAGCATGTGGTGTCCGTGCACTGGCTCACCGCTAGAATTTGTGTGCCCTAGACGTGGCAAATGACCCGCTAGAGCAAAATGGCTGGCTTACCTCCACCCCTTCCTCTTTCTCAGAGAAGCAGCTCCTCCCAGGACCCCTTTTATCTGTACTGCTATAAATGAACCAAGGGAGGGCACCTCCAGGTGGTGAGAGCCAGACCCTTTAGCATGGCTTAGCCCATCACACCCACTGATCCAAGAGATAACTGTGTCCTGTGGTTTTTCTTTTAAATAAATTTCTTAGCAATTAATTTACAGCCAGCCCATCCCTCTAACAGGAATCCTTTCCATTGCCCACAAGGGACTTGAGATGAGATTCTGGAGCCTTGGACAGGGACTGTTTAAGAGGAATCCAGAAGTAGATTACAGGTGGGTGCCGGACCTCTCTCGCGGGAAGCATACTCATGTGAATGGCTTATTAAGAGGAAGAGTGAGGAATCTTTCAATAGTGTGACATTAAGCATGGGGAATTTACTCTCTACAGAAAAAGAAATTGACTTAACTATCTTGAAAACTATCATATAACAGAGGGGAAACTATGTAAAATGAGCTCAGCTTGCTCAATTCTTAGATTTGATGCAGGAAGTTTGTCTGTGGTTTTCTGAGGAAGATGAAAATGTAGAAAGAATTTGGACTGTAATAGAGACTATGTATTCAGACCAATATATTGTGGACTTCAGAAGATTTGATCAAGGGACTTAGAAATGCTCTTAAGAGTTTTGGATCTAGGAGATCTGTGATGGTGGACTAGAGGGAGGCTGCGTTCCTTGTCACTCCATAACTCCAGTTTCAAGCAGAGGATATCTGTTTACTGGTGAGGCAGTTTTTGCAGCTTATTGATCCCCTGCTGTTTACCCCATTTGTCTACTGCAATCGCCTGCAGTCTGTCAGCATATCAACTACTTTTTGAGTGCAGACTGCTCACTGCCTGGTGCCTACCATCTGCCATTTGCCTGTCCATCACCTGCCTTTCACCTACCCATCGCTCACTGCCCGAGGTTCACCTGCCAATCATCTGACAGCAGTCAGCAGACTGACCTCAGACCACCAGTGGAGCACCAGCTGCCTGCTATTACCTGGAAGTTCACTGTCACAGTACCTGCAGGTTTGGTTACACATGGCTGCCGCCATTTTGAGACAACAGACAGGACCTGTAGGACCCCTGACTGGATTGACTGAGCACCATCTCAGGACCCCTCAGCCCACTCCCTGCCTCTGGGGTCCCCAGACTGACTGTGCCCCACCTCCAGGATCCTGGAACCAGACTGATCACGCCCACCTCCAGGACCCCGCCTGACCAACCACACCACGCCTCCAGGACCTCCAGCCGACCACGTCCACACCCCAAGTTGCAGCTCCCCATTTGTGAACACATTTGGAAGCCAGAGCAGCCATCTTGGATAATTCCGGAAGCAGTAGCTCCCACCTTTAGGTGGGGCAAATCCCATCCAGAGACGCCTGCTGCAGACTGGAAGCTCATTGTCAGGTGCCTCTCATGCATCAGGCCACTGAAGACTGGGAGGTTTGAATACTATATGACTGTTACAGTGCAGATTTTCTTTTTTCTCCTTATTGAAAAATTTTAAGTTTTTATTTCTTTACTTTTCTCACTGTATTTTCCTTTTGCTAACTTGTTCCCTCAGAGCCTCTTTCTCCCTTTTCCCATGATAACAACCAACTTCTTTTCATTACACTCTCACAGTTTCTATTATCTAGAACTTCAATATATTCTTTTCTTACCTGATTAATAGCTACATCTTACACTCCTCCGCATCCTCTTTTTCCTCCATTAGAAACTGCAGACCTAACCGCAAATCTATTTGTTATACTGAAGATAATAATTGAACTCATTCTGTTTAAAAATATTGTTAACATCTTCATAGGAGCTATTTGGTTTTGAGTTGCATACTGTATGAACTGGGCACTGCTAATATTGATCTCCCCTTAAAGAAAATGTTTGGAAACCTATAGGGTCACAATAAGGCTATAGGAGGAAACTACAATACCCCAGATCAGCACTGCTAGAGGGGAAGATACATGAACAACATGAAAAAAAAAGGGAAGAGAATGATCCAAACAAATCTAGATTCTATATTAATAGAATCCAGTGACAGCATGGTAGAAGAAATGTCAGAAAAGGAGTTCAGAATATACATAATTAAAATGATTTGTGAAGCAAAGGATGAGAAAAGAGAGCAAATGCAGGCTATGAATGATCACACCAATAAGCAGTTGAAAGAGCAACTGCAGGAAGCAAAAGATCATTTCAACAAAGAGAGAGAGTCTCAAAGAAAATCCTTTAAAGGAAGGAAAAATTAAACCAAATAAAAAACTCAATGGAAAGCATCACCAACAGACTAGACAACTTGGAAGACAGAACCTCAGACAATGAAGACAAAATACTTAATCTTGAAAATAAACTTGCCCAAACAGAGAAGATGGTAAGAAATCATGAACAGAATCTCCAAGAACTATGGGATGTCATGAAAAGATCAACTTTAAGAACTATGGGGATTGAAGAAGGCACAGAGAAACAAACCAAAGGAATGAACCACCTATTCAATGAAATAATAGCAGAAAATTTCCCAAACCTGAAGAATGAAATGGAAACTCAAATACAAAAGGCTTACAGAACACCAAATGCACAGAATCACAACAGATCCACACCGAGGCACATTATAATGAAAATGCCTAACATTCAAAATAAAGATAGGATTTTGAAGGCTGCGAGAGAAAAGCATCAGATTACATATATAGGGGGAGACCAATACAGATAGCAGCCGACTTCTCAACCCAGACTCTAAAAACTAGAAGGGCCTGGAACAACATATTTCAAGCTCTGAAAGAATCTGGTTGCCAACCAAGAATCCTATACCCAGCAAAACTTACCTTCAGATTTCAAGATGAAATGAAATCCTTCCATGATAAAAAAAAGTTAAAAGAATTTACAAATAGAAAGCCTGAGCTACAGAATGTTCTCAACAAAATATTCCATGAGAAGGAAATGAAAAACAACAATGTAGGTCAGCAAAGGGAGGAACTACCCTAGAGAAAAACCACTCAAAGGAGAAATCAAGCCAACTTAAAAACCAAAAATAAGACAAATGATTAGGAATGTAAATCATGTCTCAATAATAACCCTGAATATTAATGGCCTAAACTCATCAATCAAAAGACATAGACTGACAGAATGGATTAAAAAGAAAGACCCAACAATATGCTGCCTGCAAGAGACTCATTTCACAGAAAAAGACATCCACAGACTAAAGGTGAAAGGATGGGAAAAAACCTACGACGCACATGAACTCAGTAAAAAAGCAGGGGTTTCCATCCTTATTTCAGATAAAGTGGACTTCAAGCCAAAGTTAGTCAGAAGGGATAAAGAAGGACATTTCATACTGCTTAAGGGAACCATAAATCAGGAAGATATAATGATAGTAAATATTTATGCCCCAAACAATGGTGCATCCCTGTACATCAAACAAATCTTTCTCAATTTCAGGAATCACATAGACCACAACACAATAATTCTGGGTGACTTTAACACAACGCTGTCACCACTGGATAGATCTTCCAAACAAAAACCAAAAAAGGAAACCATAGAACTCAATAACACAATCAATAACCTAGACTTAACAGACATATATAGAACATTCCACCCATTCTTCTCAGCAGCACATGGAAGGTTCTTGAAAATAGACCATATGCCACAAAGCAGCCCTTAGGAAATGAAAAAAAATAGAGACACTGTCTTGTGTTTTATCAGATCATAATGGAATGAAATTAGAAATCAAAGACAAAATTAAAAACAGAAATTACTCCAACACCTGGAGACTAAATAATATGCTATTGAATGAAGCATGGATAAAACAAAACAGGAAGGAGATAAAAAATTTCTTAGAGGTAAATTAGAATGATGATACAACATATCAAAATCTCTGGGACACTATGAAAGCAGTACTAAGAGGAAAATTCATTGCATGGAGTGCATTCAAGAAAAGAATAAAAATTCAACAACTAAATGACCTAACATTACAGCTCAAAGCCCTAGAAAAAGAAGAACAGAACAACACCAAAGTAGTAGAAGACAGGAAATAATTAAAATCAGAGCTGAAATCAATGAAACAGAAACACAAGAAACAATTCAAAAAATTGACAAAACAAAAGTTGGTTCTTTGAAAAAATAAACAAAATAGACAAACCCTTAGCCACACTAACAAAGAGAAGGAGAGAGAAAACTCAAATTACTAAATTTCATGATGAAAAAGGAAATATCACGACAGACACCATTGAAATATATAACATAATGAGAAGAAGCAACTTTGAAAATCTGTATTCCAATAAAATAGAAAATACTGAAGACTTCGACAAATTTCTAGAGACATATGCTCCTCCCAAACTGAACCAGGAGGACATACACGATTTAAACAGATCAATATCAAGCAATGAAATAGAAGAAGCCATCAAAAGCCTACCAACCAAGAAAAGCCCAGGACCAGACGGATTCTCAGCCAAGTTCTACAAGAACTTCAAAGAAGAACTCATTCCAATACTTCTCAAAGTATTCCGAGAAATATGAAAGGAGGGAACCCCACCAAACTCATTCTATGATGCTAATATCACCCTCATACCCAAGCCAGGCAAAGACACATCAAGGAAAGAAAATTTTAGACCAATATTCTTGATGAATATAGATGCAAAGATCCTTAACAAAATACTGGCAAACCGTATCCAAAAACATATTAAGAAGATAGTGCACCATGATCAAGTGGGGTTCATCCTGGGAATGCAAGGATGGTTTAACATCCATAAATCAATAAACATAATCCATCATGTCAATAGACTTAAGGATAAGAATCATATGGTTATCTCAATTGAGGCAGAAAAAGCATTCAACAAAATACAACACCCCTTCATGCTCAAAACACTAGAAAAAATTGTAAAGGCTATTTATGCTAAGCCCATGGCCAACATCATTCTTAATGGAGAAAAACTGAAAGCGTTCCCTTTAAAAATGGGAACAAGACAGGGATGTCCTCTTTCACCACTTCTATTCAACACTGTCCTTGAAACTCTAGCCAGAGCAATTAGGCAGACCAAAGAAATTAAAAGGATACGAATAGGAAAAGAGGAACTCAAGCTGTCACTATTTGCTGATGACATGATTCTGTATTTAGAGGATCCAAAAAAACTCCAGAAAACTTCTGGACATCATAAATGAATGCAACAAAATAGCAGTATATAAAATCAACACACATAAATATAAAGCATTTTTATACATAAGCGCTGAAACATCTGAAAGGGAAATGAGGAAAACAACTCCATTTGCAATAGCCTCAAAAAATAAAATAAAATACTTGGAATTCAATCTAACTAAAGAGGTAAAAGATCTCTACAGTGAAAACTACAAAACATTGAAGAAAGAAATTGAGGAAGACCTTAGAAGATGGAAAGATCTCCCATGTTCTTGGATGGGCAGAATTAATATTATCCAAAAGGCCATACTTCCAAAAGTGCTATACAGATTCAATGCAATTCCAGTTAAAATCACTATGACATTTCTTTTAGAAACAGAAAAAGCAATCATGAAATTCATCTGGAAGAACAAAAGACCCAGAATAGCCAAAGCAATCCTGGGCAGGAAGAGTGATGCAGGAGGTATCTCAATACCAGTCCTCAAACTCTACTATAGAGCAATAGTAAGAAAAAAAAAACTGCATGGTATTGGCACCAAAATAGACAGGTAGACCAATGGTAAGGATAGAAGACACGGAGACATACACACATAAGTACAGTAACCTCATACTAGACCAAGGTTCCAAAAACTTACAATGGAGAAAAGATAGCCTCTTCAACAAATGGTATTGGCAAAACTGGAAATCCATGTGCAGTAAAATGAAACTAAACCCCTATTTCTCACCCTGTACAAAACTCGACTCAAAATGGATCAAGGATCTAGGAATTAGACCTGAGACCCTTAACCAAATAGAAGAAAAAGTAGGCCCAAATCTCCATCATGTTGGCTTAGGACCAGACTTCCTTAACAAGACCCCCAGAGCACAAGAAATAAAAGTAAGAATCAATAATTGGGATAGATTCAAACTAAAAAGTTTTTTCTCAGCATGGGAAACAATCAATAATGTGAAAAGAGAGCCTACAGAGTGGGAGAAAATCTTTTCCACACACACTTCAGACAGAGCACTCATCTAAGTTTATAAAGTACTTAAAAAACTTTACACCCAAAATACAAAGAACCCAATCAATAAATGGGCTAAGTAAATGGGCAGACACTTCACAGAAGAAGATACACAGGTGATCAACAAATATATGAAAAAGTGCTCATCATCCCTAGTAATTGGAGAAATGCAAATTAAAACCACCCTAAGATTTCATCTAATTCCAATTAGAATGGCTATTATCAAGAACACAAGCAATAATAAGTGTTGGCACGGATGTGGGAAAAAATGTACACTCATACATTGCTGGTGCAGTTACAAATTGGTGCAACCACTCTGGAAAGCAGTGTGGAGATTCCTCAGAAAGCTTGGAATGGACCCACCATTTGACCCAGCTATCCCACGCCTCAGTTTATACCCAAAGGACTTAAAATCAGCATACTACAGTGATACAGCCACATCAATGTTCATAGCAGTTCAATTCACAATAGTTAGATTGTGGAACCAATCTAGATGTCCTTCAATTGATGAGTGGATAAGGAAACAGTGGTATATATACACAATGGAATACTACTCAGTCATAAAGAAGAATAAAATTATGGCATTTGCTGGTAAATGGATGAAGGTGGAACATATCATGCTAAGTGAAATAGGCCAAGCCCCAAAATCCAAAGGCCAAATGTGTTCTCTGATAAGTGCATGATGATATATAATGAGTGGGGGTGGCTGGGGAAAGAGAAGAATGAACTTTGGATGGTATAGGTGAAAAAGGGGTGGGAGGGGGAGGGGATGGAAAAACAGTAGAATGAAGCAGACAGTATTACCCTATGCATATGTATGATTACATGAATGGTATGAATCTACATTGTGCACAACCATAGAAATGAAAAGTTGTATCCCATTTGTGTACAATGAATCAAAATGTGTCTGTAAAAATAAAAAATATTTTAATTAAAAAAGTTTTGGATTTAATAGGCAGGAATATTGATCTTCTAGGACCTATTTGCCTATCAGGAATATGTTAAGCAAAAAGGAGGGAAAGCATTTGGAGGCAGGGCTAAAGCACATTCCACTAGACAGAGATGCAGGAAGATGGGGGAAGAACCCTGTGCAGGCACGAGAGGATTCAGAGTTGGAGGAAGATGAGTGGGCACAAGACCTCTGTGATCTTCATCTGAATGGTCCTGCTCTAGGGGCCCACCCTTCCCCTAGAGGAAGATCACAGGCCAAGAAGGCCAACATTGCTGTTATTGCAAAACCCTCCCAGTTCCAACAGGACCTCCAAGTTGCCGAGGTGGCAGGGGAAGAGTTAGCAGGATTCAGGTTTTACCCTATTTTTGAACAAACAGATGCTCAAAATCCAGAGGAGCCAAGAACTCACGCACCTATTCATTTTAAAACATTAAATGGCGTATAATCTGCTTGCTCTATGTATGGTGTAAACCCACAATTCATACAAAGTCTTTTAGAATTGATGTGCACGAGGCCTACCACCTATCGACTGGCTCACACTGGCGAAAGCCTGCCTTTTGGGAGGCGAGTATTTACTATGGAAATTCCATTAGATGGAACATGGCTTCGAGCAGGTGGAAACTAACAGATTGCATTGAGCTGAGATTACTTTAGATTTGCTAATTGGGACAGGAGGATTTGCTGATTTGGGGCAGCAATTAAATTATGATTTGCAAACTTAGGCTCAGATAAGTGTGTGTGCACAAAGAGCACAGAGAGATTTACCTACTAAGAGAGATAGAAGCCTGGACCTCAGCCACATTTGGCAGGGGCCAAGGAAGATTTCTCAGACCTCGTGGCACATCTACACCAAGCCACACACCATATGATTGGCAATCCAAGTGCCTCTGAGATTTTAGTGGACAGCTGGCTTTTGGAAATGCTAATAAAGTTTGCCAAGACAAGGGGTAATTCAGCCACCCTGTCAAAAGGGGACAATATTAGATTATATCTGTCTCTGTTCTGATATCAGACCAACATGCCCGCAAGGTGTATCAATGGCAGCCACCTTAAAACAAGTTGTGCAAGCTCCTTTAAAGGAGACCAATTCTAAGAGGCAAAAAGGGGCAGATGGGTGGAGACTGTAGACCGCTGCAAAGACAAACGTTCTAGGGGTTTGTTCCATTGGGTTCGGGAATGCCTTGCCCAGATGAGCGTAACAGAGCAACTCGGCTTACACAACAGGAAACTGGAAATGGGGCTAGCCTTGGCCCCACTAAATAATGAGGTGTGACCCTTTGCTCCGGAACAGCCACTGGCTCCAGCCCAGTCTTCACTTGATCTAGCCCGGCCTCCTCATGCACAGGTCCAGTCTCGAGACACCTCTGGAATGCTTTCCATTGCGGAAAGAGTGGCCCTCAGTCCCACCTCAAGGGTTAGAGCCAGATCCTTTAGCATGGCTCAGTCTGTCAGGCCCCAATTAAAGAGGTAATTGTCTCCTGTGTTTTTTTCTGTTAAATAAATTTCTTAGCGATTAATTTACAGCCAGCCCATCCCTCCGACGGAACCCGTCCCTTTGCCCACACAGGACCTGAGGTCAGAACTGTGCACACTTCAATGAAAAGTACTTCACTGCGCCAGGTGCAGTGGTGCACACCCATAATCCCAGCTGCTGGGGATGCTGAGGCAGGAGGATCGAGAGTTCAAAGCCAGCCTCAGCAACTGAGTGAGACCCTGTCTCTAAATAATATATAAAAAGGGCTGGAGATGTGGCTCATTGGTTAAGCGCCTCTGAGTTCAATCTTTGGTACAAAAACAAACAAACAAAAACCCCCAAACAAAAAACAAACAAATAAAAAACTTCACGGCTAACAATGGTAATGACCGTCTAAGTCTCCAGCAGTTTTAGTCTCAGTGGAGAGTAAGGGAGAGGGATCCCTTCACGTTGTTTCCACCTGATCAAGGTCGGGTGGCTGCACAAATCTCTTAAGACAAGGTTTGCCACACCAGGCGGTTCTTCCTGCTGTCGTTTGTCTCAGTGATGCTGTCTGACAGTATTTTACCCACAGAACTTCTCTGCAAGTTGCAGCCAGTCCTCTCAAAAGCTGTGCCTGGGCTACTAGCTGGTTTCACGTGAAGCTTTGGATGTGTTGTCGTCTCACCCATGTTGTGAGCATCTTCTCCAAGACTAGAATCCATCTCAGGAGAACACTCGACTATTCACAAGAAGAAACAACTGATTCATCAAATGTCAGACGAGACTGAAGTGATCCAGTTCATCTTCATGTCCACTTCCAATTCTGGTTCTCCTGATATTCCTACAAGATCTGCAGTTACTTTTCCACCGAAGTCATCAGTGCCCCAAATCATCTGCGGATTGGAACTGACTTCTTCCAAACTCTTGTTAATGCTGGTGTTCTCGCTTCCTCCTGTGAATCGATGCTGGTGCTCTCACTTCCTCCTGTGAATCAAGAGTGGGTGTCTGTTTGTTTTTTGTACAGAGGCTTGAACCCAGGGGCACTTTGCCACTTCCCTGGTCCTTTTCATCTTTTACTTGGGACAGGGTCTAAGTTGTTCAGGGTCTTGCTAAGTTGTGAGGCTGGCCTTGAACTTTTGATCCCTGCCTCCCAGCTGTGGGGATCACAGGCGTGGCCACCACACCCGGCTCACGAGGGTTCCTAATGGCAAGTAAAATGGCAGACTCTCCAGATGGTTTTTGATTTACTCTGTCCAGGACTTTCAGAGGAACCACTCTTTATGAAAGTTATAGCCCTATGACTAAAAAGGCATCATTACCCCAGAACTAAGGGCTGCAGAGTGGAGGCTGGAGGGGGACATGAAAACAGCAGGCAGTAGGTCTCAGTGGCAGACCTAAGATATCCGGGAAGCTGTGCGGGACACGCACGCGTCTTTCAGGGCGTCATCCCTTCATAGAGCAAGGCAAGTAAAGCAGCGTGACTCCTAAGAGTCCGAGGCTTTGGGGGATCGTGAATGCACCCGGCTTCAACCTGGTCAGCAGCCGTGCCAGCGCCCGTCAGACCCCTGTCCTCCGAGGCCGTGAGCAGGCACCAGCCTGGTGACGGTGGAGGTCCTGGACGGCATCTCTTCCGAGGCTGGTCACCTGGTGAGAGCCGTCCCGTGCACCTCTGCCAGCAGCGTCCTCGTCAGGTCTTCTGGATGACTCGCTCCACCTGCACCTCCACATCCTGGCGAAGCTCTCCTCTCTAGACTCAGGAGCAAACTCGGTAGCTCCACACCTGGCGGCTTCCTCCCGCCTCTGCCTTCACACAGCTGAGGAGAGCCAGTCCTCCTCCAGAGCAGGCTTCTAGGTTAGATCTGGATCAGACTTGGGGTCTGTTGTGACTGACGTGGTCTTTTATCAGGACCACTGGAACTTCCTTCACAGAAAAAGCGAGACTTGGTGTACACTGGAGTCATACTTTGATCTCCTTCAAGAAATTGTCCTCTGCAGCTGGACACAAGAGGCCTGGCCATCAGTCTCACTCAGCTTTTAACTGTCCTCCTCGCTCAGCTTGATCATTTCTAGCTTTTGATTTGAAGTGAGAGATGATGTACGACTCCTCCTTTCACTTGAATACTTACAAGTGACCACAGGGTCATAGTTGGCCTGATGTGAGTATCATTGTGGTTCAGAGAATAGGCAGGAACGAGCAGCAAGGGGAAAAATGGAAGAGTGTCGTGTTCAGTACAGCTGTACGAACACACAACGTGTATTAGCAATATTAGTGTATTAACCTCGGTGTCATCTGGATGTGGTTGGGGTACCTCAAAACAATAAAAAGAACATTATGGTTTTGGTCTGGTGCCGCATCTATTTCCTATTTCCAACACTTGACACGGTTCTGTTGGAGCAGAGGATCCGACACTTGACCAGGTTCTGTTGATTGTCCTCCCTCTTGGGGGCCATAGGCGTGGCATGTCTCCATGTGTAGTTGCTTTTTAATATTAATGATCAATATATCAGAAACTTATTGGAAAAACATTGGGAAGGTTTTACTGTATGAAAATTTAGCAGTAATACAAGGATAAAATATATGAAAATAAACTATTGTAGCTGTGCTCAAGTTAAAAGGAGCCTGTGATTGCTTTGGTATAATAATTTCTAAATATAGATGGATAAAGAGGCATTCCTCTGAGCTTGGATGTGGTGTTTAGCCTTGGTTGCTTTCCTAGTTTTAATAGTTGATTCTAGAGATACTTTACATAATACAAACGTTTAGGTTAGTCATAAATATAATTTGCGCTTTTCCTGTTTAGTCTAATTCTTTGAGAATCAGAATAAGATTATAATCTGCCATTATATGAAATAGAACAGACTAGATATTAACTATAAGTTGATTTCTCTGCCCTTTAATAATAGTAAAAGCTTTTCGCTGTTAAACACTGGAGTTCATGGTGGGGGTGGTTTCTCAGAAAATCTAGTGACGTGTTTGTTCTGAAGGTTGAAGGCTGGCAGATCATGGTGCCCTCAGTTTAGCTGGGAGACAAGGTTGTTTTAATTTACCTGGGAGACAAGGTTGTTCTAATCTAGCTGGAAGATAAGGTTGTTTTGGGCTAGGCTGTCATACAGAGAGAATGTGTACTTTGAGAAGAAGCATAAACTGTACTTTTGAAGGTTTGTCTTGTTTTAAACTAACCATAAGATGATATAATCATTACTAAATAAAAAAGTCTATTAAAAAACTGGCAGAAAATATAAAGATTCAGACTCAGCCTCAGGACACTCGGTGTCTCTGTCTGCTGTTTGTCCACCGCGCCGACGCCTCCCATCCACCTAGGACCCCCGACCGCTGCTGGGCTGGACCCCGTGGTCTGGAATGTCCCCAACAACTGATGTGTTGGGGGCTTGGTCCCACGCGTGATGCTTGGGGAGCAGTGGAGACTTCAGGAGGTGAGGCCCAGGGAGGAGCAGGCCCCTGGGGAGTGGCCCGAGGGTGAACCCTGCACTGGCACCTTCTCTGGCGCACCTTCTGGCCCCTGCTCCTGCCGCCATGATCTTCTGCCTCACACAGGCCACAGCAATGCAGCCAGAGGACACGAGGCTGAAGCCAGGAGCAACACAAATCTGTCCTTGTTTAAGGTGACTTTTTTCAGATATTTTTTCAGTGATGAAAAACTGACCAACACAAAGAAGACAACAAAGTCACTGATCACAGATCTTCACCACAGACATAGTGATCACGAAAAAGTGCTCCACAAAATATCAAAATGGGACACAGCGACAAAAACCGAACACCTGATGTTGGAGAAATGGAGCCAAAAGCCAAAGCCACGTGCCTTTGTGAAAGCAAACAGATGAAAAATGTGGATGTGAAGGGTACAATAAAGCATGATTGTGCCCTCAGAGACCAGAGGAAAGACGGCTCACCGAACAGGACCTACAATGGAAGTCAGCAAGAGAAGCAAGGAGAAGTGTTGAAGCTACAAAGCACAGAAACTGAAATGGAAAACAATCACTGGAAGCTTCCGACAGATGGTCTCAAGGGGGAGAAAGGGGAATCAGTGACCCTGACCATGAAGACCACTTGTGGGAACTCTGGTCTGAGGACCAGAAAGACAGAATGACAGAGAAGAACACCCAAGAGATCTACAGAGCTACATCAACTGTATACAAAATGGTAGTCTCAGAACAAGAGGACTTGAGAGCACAGTCCAGAGAAGGCAGTTGAAAATAATGGCAGAAAACACATGAATGTAGCTCAGTTGGTAGAGTGCGTGCCCAAGGCCCCGGGTTCAATACCCGGCACGGTAAAAAAAAAAAAAAAAAAACTCAACGAATTCCAAGGAGAACAAACTAAAATGCTTTCTCCTTTAACCTGAGAAGAGGTCATGCAGGTGAGCACTGTGTCCTGTTCATCAAGATGTACACTCTTGACTTGAGACATGGTCACGCAAATGAGCACTGCGTCCTGTTCATCAAGCTGTACACTCCTTTTTAAATTTATTTTTATTGTAAACAAATGGGATACATGTTGTTTCTCTGTACATGGAGTAACAGCATACCATTTGTGTAATCATACATTTACACAGGGTAATGGTGTTTGATTCATTCTGTTTTTTCTTTCCCCCCACCCCTCCCACCCATCTTTTCCCTCTATACAGTCCTTCCTTCCTCCATTCGTGCCCCACACCCACCCCCATTATGTGTCATCATCCTCTTATCAGTGAGATCATTTGTCCTTTGAACTTTTGAGATTAGCTTATCTCACTTAGCATGATATTCTGCAATTTCATCCATTTGCCTGCAAATGCCATAATTTTATTATTCTTTACGGCTGAGTACTATTCCATTGTATATATATACGACAGTTTCTTTATCCATTCATCAATTAAAGGGCATCTAGGTTGGTTCCACAGTCTGGCTATTGTGAATTGAGCAGCTATGAACATTGATGTGGCTGTATCTCTGTAGTGTGCTGATTTTAAGTCCTTTGGGTATAGGCCGAGGAGTGGGATAGCTGGGTCAAATGGTGGGTCCATTCCAAGTTTTCTATGGAATCTCCACACTGCTTTCCAGAGTGGCTGCACTAATTTGCAGCCCCACCAGCAATGTATGAGTGTACCTTTTTCCCCACATCCTCTCCAACACCTATTGTTGCTTGTATTCTTGATAATCGCCATTCTAATTGGGGTGAGATGGAATCTTAGTGTAGTTTTGATTTGCATTTCTCTTATTACTAAAGATGGTGAACATTCTTTCATATGTTTGTTGATTGCTTGTAGATCTTCTTCTGTGAAGTGTCTGTTCATATCCTTAGACCATTTGTTGATTGGGTTATTTGTATTCTCGGTGTAGAGTTTTTTGAGTTCTTTATAGATTCTGGAAATTAGTGCTCTATCTGAAGTATGAATGGCAAAGATATTCTCCCACTCTGTAGGCTCTCTCTTCACATTGCTCATTGTTTCCTTTGCTGAGAGAAAGCTATGTAGTTTGAATATGTCCCAGTTATTGATTCTTGCTTTTATTTCTTGTGCTATGGGAGTCCTGTTAAGGAAGTCTGATCCTAAGCCAACAAGGTGAAGATCTGGACCTACTTTTTCTTCTATAAGATGCAGGGCCTCTGGTCTGATTCCGAGGTCCTTGATCCATTGTAAGTTGATTTTTGTGCAGGGTGAGAGATAGGGGTTTAGTTTCATTCTGTTGCATATGGATTTCCAGTTTCCCAGCACCATTTGTTGAAGAGGCTATCTTTTCTCCATTGCATATTTTTGGCACCTTTTTCTAGTATGAGAAAATTGTATTTATTTGGGTTTGTGTCCGTGTCCTCTATTCTGTACCATTGATCTACCTATCTATTTTGGTACCAATACCACGTCATTTTTGTTACTATTGCTTTGTAGTATAGTTGAAGTTCTAGTATTGCAATACCCCATTTCATTCTTCCTGCTAAGGATTGCTTTAGCTATTCTGGGTTTCTTATTCTTCCAGATGAATTTCATGATTGCTTGCTCTATTTCTGTCAGGTATGTCATTGGGGTTTTAATTGGAATTGCATTGAATCTGTATAGTACTTTTGGTAGTATGGCCATTTTGACAATATTAATTCTGCCTATCCAAGAACATGGGAGATCTTTCCATCTTCTAAGGTCTTCCTCGATTTCCTTCTTCAATGTTTTGTAGTTTTCATTGTAGAGATCTTTCATCTCTTTGGTTAGATTGATTCCCAAGTATTTTATTTTTTGAGGCTATTGTGAATGGAGTTGTTTTCCTCATTTCCCTTTCAGCTGTTTTGTTGCTTGCGTATAAAAATGCTTTAGATTTATGCGTGTTGATTTTATAGCCTGCTATTTTGCTGAATTCATTGATGAGGTCTAGAAGTTTTCTGGAGGAGGTTTCTGGATCCTCTAAATATAGAATCATGTCATCCACAAATAGTGACAGCTTAAGTTCCTCTTTTCCTATTCGTATCCTTTAATTTCTTTGGTCTGCCTAATTGCTCTGGCTAGAGTTTCGAGGACAATGTTGAATAGAAGTGGTGAAAGAGTGGTGTCTTGTTCCCATTTTTAAAGGGAACGCTTTCAGTTTTTCTCCATTAAGAATGATGTTGGTCATGGGCTTAGCATAAATAGCCTTTACAATGTTGAGGTATGTTCCTACTATCCCTATTTTTTCTCGTGTTTTGAGCATGAAGGGGTGTTGTATTTTGTTAAACGCTTTTTCTGCCTCAATTGAGATAACCACGTTTCTTATCCTTAAGTCTGTCGACATGATGGATTACGTTTATTGATTTACAAATGTTGAACCATCCTTGCATTCCCAGGATGAACCCCACTTGATCATGGTGCACTATCTTCTTAATATGTGTTTGGATACGGTTTGCCAGTATTTTGTTATGGATCTCTGCATCTATATTCATCAAGAATATTGGTCTAAAATTTTTTCCTTGATGTGTCTTTGCCTGGTTTGGGTATGAGGGTGATATTAGCTTCATAGAATGAGTTTGGTAGGGTACCCTCCTTTTCTATTTCCTGGAATACTTTGAGAAGTATTGGAATGAGTTCTTCTTTGAAGGTCTTGTAGAACTCGGCTGAGAATCTTTCTGGTCCTGGGCTTTTCTAGGTTGGTAGGTTTTTGATGGCTTCTTCTATTTCATTGCTTGATATTGATCTGTTTAAATTATCTATGTCCTCTTGGTTCAGTTTGGGAGGATCATATGTCTCTAGAAATTTGCCAATGTCTTTGGTACTTTCTATTTTGTTGGAATACAGATTTTCAAAGTAGCTTCTCATTATGTTCTGTATCTCAGTGGTGTCTGTAGTGATATTTCCTTTTTCACCATGAAATTTAGTAATTTGAGTTTTCTCTCTCCTCTTTGTTAGTGTGGCTAAGGGTTTGTCTATTTTGTTTACTTTCTCAAAGAACCAACTTTTTGTTTTGTCAATTTTTTGAATTGTTTCTTGTGTTTCCATTTCATTGATTTCAGCTCTGATTTTAATTATTTCCTGTCTTCTACTACTTTTGCTGTTATTCTGTTCTTCTTTTTCTAGGGCTTTGAGCTGTAATGTTAGGTCATTTAGTTGTTGACTTTTCATTCTTTTCTGGAATGCACTCCATGCAATGAATTTTCCTCTTAGCACTGCTTTCATAGTGTCCCAGAGATTTTGATATGTTGTATCATCATTCTCATTGACCTCTAAGAATTTTTTATCTCCCCCCCGATGTTTTGTTATCCATGTTTCATTCAATAGCATATTATTTAGTCTCCAGGTGTTGGAGTAATTTGTTTTTTTGTTTTTGTCATTGATTTCTATTCTCAGTCCATTATGATCTGATAGAACACAAGGCAGTATCTCTATTTTTTTGCATTTCCTAAGGGCTGCTTGGTGGCATAACATATGGTCTATTTTCAAGAACGTTTATGTGCTGCTGAGAAGAAAGTGAATCCACTCGTTGATGGATGGAATATTCTATATATGTGTATTAAGTCTAGGTTCTTGATTGTGTTATTGAGTTCAATGGTTTCTCTGTTTAGTTTTTGTTTGGAAGATCTATCTAGTGGTGACAGCGGTACATTAAAGTCACCCAGAATTATTGTGTTGTGGTCTATGTGATCCCTGAAATTGAGAAGGATTTGTTTGATGTTGAGGGATGCACCATTGTTTGGGGCATAAATATTTATGATCATTATGTCTTCCTGATTTTTGGTTTCCTTAAGCAGTATGAAATGTCCTTCTTCATCCCTTCTGACTAACTTTGGCTTGAAGTTCACTTTATCTGAAATAGGATGGAAACCCCCACTTTTTTACTGAGTTCATGTGCGTCGTAGGTTTTTTCCCATCCTTTCACCTTTAGTCTGTGGATATCTTTTTCTGTGAGATGAGTCTCTTGCAGGCAGCATATTGTTGGTTCTTTCTTTTTAATCCATTCTGCCAGTCTATGTCTTTTGATTGATGGTTTTAGGCCATTAACGTGCAGGGTTATTATTGAGACATGATTTACATTCCCAGTCATTTGGCTTATTTTTGGTTTTTAAGTTGGCTTGGTTTCTCCTTTGAATGGTTTTTCTCTAAGGTAGTTCCTCCCTTTGCTGACCTACATTGTTGTTTTTCACTTCCTCCTCATGGAATATTTTGTTGAGAACGTTCTGTAGTGCAGGTTTTCTATTTGTAAATTCTTTTAACTTTTATCATGGAAGGATTTTATTTCATCTTGAAATCTGAAGGTAAGTTTTGCTGGGTATAGGATTCTTGGTTGGCAACCATGTTCTTTCAGAGCTTGAAATATGTTGTTCCAGGCCCTTCTAGCTTTTAGAGTCTGGGTTGAGAAGTCAGCTGCTATCTGTATTGGTCTCCCCCTATATGCAATCTGATGCTTTTCTCTCGCGACCTTCAAAATCCTATCTTTATTTTGAATGTTAGACATTTTCATTATAATGTGCCTCGGTGTGGATCTGTTGTGATTCTGTGCATTTGGTGTTCTGTAAGCCTCTTGTATTTGAGTTTCCATTTCATTCTTCAGGTTTGGGAAATTTTCTGCTATTATTTCATTGAATAGGTGGTTCATTCCTTTGGTTTGTATCTCTGTGCCTTCCTCAATCCCAATAATTCTTAAATTTGGTCTTTTCATGATGTCCCATAGTTCTTGGAGATTCTGTTCATGATTTCTTACCATCTTCTCTGTTTGGGCAAGTTTATTTTCAAGATTAAATATTTTGTCTTCATTGTCTGAGGTTCTGTCTTCCAAGTGGTCTAGTCTGTTGGTGATGCTTTCCACTGAGTTTTTAATTTGGTTTATTGTTTCCTTCATTTCAAGGATTTCTGTTTTTGTTTTTTTTTTTGTTTTTGTTTTTTTAGAATCTCTGTCTCTTTGTTGAAATGATCTTTTGCTTCCTGCAGTTGCTCTTTCAACTGCTTATTGGTATTATCATTCATTGCCTGCATTTGCTCTCTTATCTCATCCTTTGCTTCTTGAATCATTTAATCATGTATAATCTGAAGTCCTTTTCTGACATTTCTTCTAACATACTGTCATTGGATTCTATTAATATAGAATCTAGATTCGTTTGGATCATTTCCTTCCCTTGTATTTTCATGTTGTTCATGTATCATCTCTTCTAGTAGTGCAAATCTGGGGTATTGCAGATTTCCCCCTATAGGCTTATAGTGGCCCTATAGGTTTCCAAAACCCTTTCTTTAAGGGGAGATCAATATTACCAGTGCCCAAATCAGACACTATGCAATCCTAAACCAAATAGCCCCTATGAGGACTCATAACAAAATTGTCATAATAAACAGAATGAGTTCAAATATTATCTTCAGTAAAACAAACAGATTTGTGATAAGGTCTGCAGTTTCAAATGGAGGACAAAGAGGATGCAGAGGGATGTAGAATGTGGCTGTTAATGGGATAAGAAAAGAATATACAGAAGTTCTAGATAATAGAAAGGGTGAGAGTGTAATCAAAAGAAATTGGATGTTAGCATGCAAAAACGGGAGAAAGAAACTCTGAGGGAACAGGTAAACAAAAGGAAGAGAGCAAGAAAAGAAATAAAAATTCAAATTTTTTCAAAAAGGAGAAAAAAGAAAATCTACAGTATAATAGTCACATAGTAATGAAACCTCCCAGAGTTCAGTGGCCTGATGCATGAGAGGTACCTGACAATGAGCTTCAAGCAGGCGTCTCAGGATGGGATTTGCCCCACCTAAAGATCGGAGCTACGTCTTCCAGGATTATCCAAGATGGCCACTCTGGCTTCAAAATGTGTTGGCAAATGGGGAGCTGCAGCTCGGGGTGTGGGTGTAGTCAGAGGGAGGTCCTGGAGGGTGGGTGTGGTTGGTCAGGCAGGGGTCCTGGAGGTCGGGTGTGTTTGGTGTGGTTGTGGGATCCTGGAGGCCAGGTGCAGTTGGTCTGGGGTCCTGGTGATAGGGCGCAGTCAGTTGGTCTGGGGTCCTGGCAGCAGGGAGCAGTCAGTTGATGTGGGGGTCCCAGAGGCAGGGAGTGATCGGTCAAGCCGAGGGCTCCTGGAGATGGGGTTCAGTCAGTCTGGCCAGGGGTCTTATGGGGCCTGGCTGTTGTCTCAAAATGGCGGCAGCCACGTGTAATCAAACCTTCAGGTACTGTTTAACAGTGAACTTCCAGGCAACAGCAGGCAGCTGGTATTCCACTGGCGGTTGGTGATCAGTTTTCTGACTGTTTTTGGACGATCGGGAGGTGAACCTCGTGCATTGGGTGATGGACAGGTGTAAGGCAGGCGATAGAAAGGCGAGAGGCAGGCAAATGGTGGATGATAGGCGCCTGACAGTGAGCAATCTGCACTCAAAAAAGGCGTCCATATGCTGGCAGACTGCAGGTGATCTCAGTAGACAAATGGGGTAGACAGCAGGGGATCGATAAGCAGCAAAAACTGCCTCACCAAGAAACAGATATCCTCTGCTTGAAACCGGAGTTACGGAGCGACAAGGAACGCAGCCTCCCTCTAGTCCACCACTTGGATCTCTCAAGCTGTACACTCTTGACCTGAGACATGGTCACACAGGTGAGCACTGCGTCCTGTTCATCAAGCTGTACACTCTTGACCTGAGACATGGTCACGCAGGTGAGCACTGCGTCCTGTTCATCAAGCTGTACACTCTTGACCTGAGACATGGTCAAGCAGGTGAGCACTGCATCCTGTTCATCAAGCTGTACACTCTTGACCTGAGACATGGTCACGCAGGTGAGCACTGCGTCCTGTTCATCAAGCTGTACACTCTTGACCTGAGAAGAGGTCACGCAGGTGAGCACTGCGTCCTGTTCAAGCTGTACACTCTTGACCTGAGACATGGTCACGCAGATGAGCACTGCGTCCTGTTCAAGCTGTACACTCTTGACCTGAGACATGGTCACGCAGGTGAGCACTGCGTCCTGTTCATCAAGCTGTACACTCTTGACCTGAGACATGGTCAAGCAGGTGAGCACTGCGTCCTGTTCATCAAGCTGTACACTCTTGACCTGAGACATGGTCGCGCAGGTGAGCACTGCGTCCTGTTCATCAAGCTGTACACTCTTGACCTGAGTCATGGTCGCGCAGGTGAGCACTGCGTCCTGTTCATCAAGCTGTACACTCTTGACCTGAGACATGGTCGCACAGGTGAGCACTGCGTCCTGTTCATCAAGCTGTACACTCTTGACCTGAGACATGGTCAAGCAGGTGAGCACTGCGTCCTGTTCATCAAGCTGTACTCTTGGTTTCTATACTCAATTTTCAAAAAAGGCGTATGAAAACCGAATGGGAAATAAAATGGAAAAGGTGCTTGACTGAGCTAACCATCTGGACTTAAGATAGGGGGAATGCTAACATGGACATGAAGAGGAAGCCAGGTGCGAGAGAGTGACCGAGTGAGTAGGGCTCTTGAGCACCAGCAGGAAAGTGAGGGGCTCAGGAGACAACCAGGCCAACAAAGCAGCCATCTAGGCAGCAGGAATTCTAGAAGAAAAACAACGTAAAAGAAATGGTGACCTTGAATAATCAAGGGAATAATAGGAGTCTAAACGAGTCTCCCACCAGATGTCGTGAATGTGGGGATAAGGACCGCACTCGGGCATACTGGAATAAACTTTCAAAACACATGAAAGAAAATGTGTCTCCAAGGCGCCCAGAACTCTGGTTCCCCACAGACACGTGCTGCCCACCAGCCCTTTGTCAGTAAAACGTGGTCACAGTGATGTTACTTTTGAAGGCCCCAGGGAGACAAGCAAAGGTAGAAAAGGTTCAGCACGTTTCCACTTAAGACCAAGAAAACAGCCTCCCCATGTGATCCTCAGGGTCTTAACAGGGAACACAGAAGCGGGGGCACAGCGAGAATGCCCAAGGCCCACTCTTTCCTCCCCTTGTCTGTGGTTCTTTCCCGCTGAGACAAATGGAAGTCATCAAATCAACACATCAGAATTCGTCCACGTGCAAACCAACGGAGTAGCCACCATCTGCTTGATACAAGTCTGCGAGGCAAGAACACGTCGATACACATTTTGGAGATGAAGCAACGGCACTCAATTATCGATCAGCTGCCATCCCCAGCCTTGATGTGGGCTATTTACATTCACGGCATGTGGCCACACATACTCAACTGGAGACAGCAGAAGAAAATTCTTCCTCAAGGGAACCAAGTCTGCTCAACCTCAATGAGCTCACAAGTGGTTCCCCAGGCTGGTCTTCACCTTGACTGCAGCCTCCCAAGATCCTAAGCCAAGAACCCACCTGAGCCATCTCCAGACCAGACTCTCAGAAACTGTAACACAGAGAACAGTGGCTATTTCTTCTGCAATAGAAACTGAATGCTGCCGGGCACGGTGGTGCAGGTCGGTAATCCCAGCAGCCTGGAAGGCTGAGGCAGGAGGATCAAGAGTTCAAAGCCAGCCTCAGCAACTTAGTATGCCCTGACCAACTTGGTGAGATCCTGTCTCTAAATAAAATACAAGAAGGGCTGGGATATGGCTCAATGGTCGAGTGCCCTGGGTTCAGTCCCTGCTACCGAAACA
This sequence comes from Sciurus carolinensis, assembly GCF_902686445.1. Classification (NCBI taxonomy): domain Eukaryota; kingdom Metazoa; phylum Chordata; class Mammalia; order Rodentia; family Sciuridae; genus Sciurus; species Sciurus carolinensis. Next base: position 95,286 of record NW_025920128.1, on the reverse strand, counting down.
CTGAATGCTGTGTGTAAATGTCCCCAAAGAGGAGCCCCGGTTTGGCTACTGGTGGCCTTCGCACCATTAGACAGCCTCAAGCGCACTCCGCAGTCTCCACCCCAAGGGCTGGAATGTACAAGCAGGGGCCACATCCAGTGACCAATGTCCTACTGCCGACTGGTTTCTGCATCTCCCTTCTACCTCGAGAGGGTTTTTCCAAAAAAAGCCACAGACCCCAACCAATCACACTCAGCCCAGAGTCACTAAAAAGAGAATGGTCTCGCCAATACAAAGTTCAAGCCAGATAAATCAGGGTCTTATGTGCACAAGTGGGTAAGCTGACAAAGCACTGCGCCCACGAAGCCAGGTCTGTCACTGCCTCCTAGATCGCCATCACTCCCACGGCCAGATGGCCCGCAGGAACCAGGGGCAGGCGGTGCTCAGCTCTGCCCTGAGCAGGTGCTGCCAGCCCTCCCCACAGTGTGAAGCCGGCAGTCAACGGAGGAGACCCCACACGCAGCCAGCGCACACACAGGGCTCGCACTGCACACCAAGACCCTGTATCCCAGCTCACACCTGTGCCATCAAGAGGGGGACTTTCACCCAGACTGCTTCACACTGACAGGGAGGAATGAGTGCCACCACTCCAGCCGGCACACACGTGCCGACTCTCAAGCTTCTGTGCAGAGCTTACATCAGAACCTACTGGCCGTCTGTGAAAGGCACGAGTTTCAGAAGGAAGTCATCTTTCCCAGTTGAAAGTCAGATTGGTGATAGTATGCGCAGTAGGAAAGTAGGGAGTTCGTGTGAGGAAGCCTCCCACTTCACGGACCTACCAATAAGGGGCTGGAGCATCTCATCATGGGTCACGGTGGGCGCACACACACCTCCACCAGCCTCCCGACAGAGTGGGCGGGCGGGCACACACCTCCAGGGGGCTCCCAACAGAGTGGGCAGGCATGCACACCCCTCCACGGGGCTCCCCACAGAGTGGGTGCACACACACCTCCTCGGGCCTCCAAAGCAGGTGGGTGCACACACACCTCCATGGGGCTCACGACAGAGCCTGTCAAAGTTGTTGCTCTTGCACAACCCTGCCTGGCCAAGGGGCTCTTCAGTGCAGAGGCTGCTGGGCAGCTCAATGGGCCTCCCCACCAAGGGCCAGCAGCACCCATGAACTCATTATGACAGCCCCAAGCCCTCCAGATGTAGCCAATGTAGCAAACATTGACACTACATGTGACCTACTTGAAAATTAATATCCATATCGCACAAATTGATTGCTTTACCTTTACAAAAAATTCTGGCATATGAAAGTTAAGTTGTTCCCAATTTGCTACATTATCCCTGGGATTTTCTGGTCCACTGACCAAGGAATAAAAAATAGCAGTTTCTCTCCTGAGTGAATTTTATAACAAGGACCGAAAACACCCTCCATAACCTTGCGCAGTGAATGTGCTTTGGTGGGTCGTGGTAAACATCACACAAACAATGGCTCACAGAGGAGGAATTTATTTCTCGCTCCTGTGAAGTGCACGCGGAGGCCTGGGAAGAGCGCGGCCATCTCATCTCTTCGGGCGACTCCTTCTGTCTGGTCAGTCACCTTCTCTGACGAGAGCTCCTAGGGCCACCCTGGTGTCTCGGGACTCAAGCACCGAGGCACAGCCACGGGGACACGCGTGTCATCTGACCTGGAAGCAGCTGCAGGCTCCTCCCACAGGGAGCCACGGTGAGCCCTAGGGAGCAGAAGGGGCTTTCGGCAGCACACAGAGCCAGGCTGCGCCCTGCCGAGCAGCAGCCGGGTGAGTTTTCTGGTGGCTGCTCAGGTGCGACTTGCGACGGAAGGCTTTCCCACACCTCGCACACTCGTAGGGCCTCTCCCCCGTGTGTGTTCTCTGGTGCACGTGGAGGTAGGACTTCATGCGGAAAGCCTTCCCACACTGGGCACACGCGTGGGGCTTCTCCCCGGTGTGAATCCGCAGGTGTTTGGTGAGATCCAGCTTGTGGAAGTAGGCTTTCCCACACTGGGCGCACGCGTGGGGCTTCTCCCCACTGTGCATGCTCTGGTGCCTCCGGAGGTGCGTCTTCTGGGAGAAGGCCTTCCCACACTCGCTGCATCCGAAGGGCTTCTCCCCCGTGTGCGTCCTGCGGTGCATGGCGAGCCCCGACTGGAGGAAGAAGGCCTTCCCGCACTGGTCACAGGCGTGGGGCCTCTGCTCCGTGTGGGTCCTCTGGTGCAGAGTGAGGCCTGCCTTCTGACAGAAGGCCTTCCCGCACTGCAGACACCGGTAGGGCTTCTCTCCCGTGTGGGTCCTCTGGTGGACGGCCAGAGCCGACCTTCGGCAGAAGGCCTTCCCGCACTGGGCACAGGCGTGGGGCCTCTCTTCCGAGTGAGTCCTCTGGTGCAGGCTGAGCACCGACTTCTGGCAGAAGGCTCTCCGGCACACCGGGCACTCGTAGGGCTTCTCCCCCGTGTGGATCCTGCGATGGATGACCAGCGCCGACTTCCTGCGGAAGGCCTTCCCGCACTCGCAGCACTCGTAGGGCCTCTCCCCAGTGTGGATTCGCTGGTGCGTGACGAGCGCAGACCTGTGGCAGAAGGCCTTGCCGCAGCCGGCGCACGGGTAGGGCCTCTCCCCACTGTGTGTCCTCTGGTGGTCTCTGAGGACAGACCTGAGGAAGAAGGCCTTGCCGCACCGGCCGCACTCGTAGGGCTTCTCTCCCGAGTGCGTCTTCTGATGGCTGCTGAGGGCGGACGCTCTGGAGTAGGTCCTGCCGCACAGACCACAGGCGAAGCTCTTCCTCCCGACCGGGGCAGACGCAGCGCCGTGCCCACGCTCCCTCTCGAGGGACGGGAGTGCTGCCTCTGTGCTGAGGGCGCCCCCTCGTCCCCCACCTCCCAGATGCGGCGGCCCAGCCTGGTGGCGCTGGCTGAGCAGCTCTCCGTGGGCACCGGGCCCTCCAGGGAAAGGCAGGCCTGGGCACACTCCCAGCTCCTGAGGTCTCCTTACCCAGGAGCTCCCATGATCCACCACCCGCTTTGAGACAGAGTTTGAGCTCGAGTGAGACGGCCTTCCTGATTCAAGTCTCTCCCTAGCTGACGTGCTGCTGTGGAGGACACCCTGCCACAAGTGTCCACCACGATTTTCTTGGCTGTTCTCAACGACATCATCAACTACCAGCACATCTGAAATGACAAAATAAGCAAAGAAGTAAAAGAGTGCTCATGTGAAGGTAAAGAAGCTTCTCCCTATCACAGCGGCAGAAGGTTTTTATGGGGGTCGGTTAATAAGTACTGGCTTTATAAATGTATGTTTTTTCTTTCTGACAATGAAATGTTACATTAATTGATTTTCTGATGTTAAAGTGCTTTTCGTTCATTTTTCTTCTTCTTTATATTGTGAAGAAATATTTGGTAAAAATATGTCCTTAGTGGCTGATTGCAGTTTCCAACTAAGTGCTAACCATTGGCATTTTATTTTGGCCATTTATTCTTCCTTTTATGAAGGGTGAGCATCTAAGGCTGGCATTTACAGTAGTTTCTGTTTTGAAGATTGGAAAGGCTATGGACTGGCTCCCTGCAAGGGCAGGAAGGTCAGCTATCTGGAAGGAATACGGCTTAGGGACAGAAACTGTATTCATTCAGTTTTCACAAGTCCCTGGGAAGTGGATAGAGGCACTTAAGGAATTTCAAATTAAAAGAAAAACCTCCTCTTCCCCATGTTGAACCAGGACAACTTCCTGTAAACTCCTAATTGAACCCAGTCCAGGCCTAAGCAGCTGTAGCCCGGAGCTGGACAACCCTCCTGGCCAGAAAGTTCTGGCTCTGCACCACTCTGGGGCCAGCAGCCCTGGCACTCCACTTCCCAGGTGCAGCCCATGGCCCTGCCTGGAAAGGCTCTGCTCCGTGTTGTACTGTACTGGTGTTCCAGCCATCTCCTAGCGTCACAGCGAACAGAACCCCCTGTACGTTTCTCATTCCCTGTTATTTTAGAATGATTTCCACAAATGGAAGGCAGAAATGCTGAACTTAAGATCCATGCCCCGCAAAATCTTGAGAACTTCAACTGGGTCACTCAGCCCTGGGACCCAGAACCTCTTGGTTCTCCTCCAAGTCCTGGACCTCCCTGATCATGCTCCTACGCTGGGTCTTCCTCAGCTTCCCGATTTCCAACGTTGTGGAACATAAGGCTCACTCCTGGACTCTTCTCATTTTCTTATGAACTACAAAGATGACCTACTCAATAAAGATGACTTTTAATAACAGCTTTAAACCACTGATTTCTAAATCTATATCTCCAAGTCATTCCACTGTTGAATCTGGATTTCACATTCACCTATAGACTCTATGTCAACATTGGAAAAGAGGTAACTCAAGCTGCAGCTTTACAGGAGTAGACTAACGATCCCCTAACCCTGCCTTCTCTGCTCCCCTCCTTCCTGAATCATCACAAGGCATTTTTCTCCTTCGCTGATTAAATATGCCTTGGGGTTCTAATCCAACTACTTAAAATATCATTCTCATTTCCCTCTCATCAGACTGCAAACTACAGGAAAAAAGGCATTATTTTGAGCACTGTGGTATTAAGCACACGCAGAGAATTACCAAAGGTTCAACTCTGCTCCACTAAGATGTGTGACACAGTAAACACAGACATTCACCAACACAGAGGGAAGTCTGTAGTCTGGAGAACCCAGGGCGACTGAGACCACCGAGCAGGTGGCTCCGGCACGAGGGGCACGAGTCAGGGCCTCCCAGGAGCCGAGGTGCACTCAGGCAAAGTGTGTGGGTTCCGGGCGACTGCCCACCTCTGCCCACCTCTGCCCTGCTTGCTCCTCCTGGCCCCCCATGCCCAGCACACCTACTGACCTGAAAGACACTGGTCCGGGACTTCTCTGACCAGCCATGGCTCTGTTCCTTGTTCCAACTTGAAAATCACCTCAGGTCTGGTCATGAAAAGCCCTGTTAATAAGAAATAATGCAGGATTTTGCCCACGTGCTAACTCAGGTCCCTTGGAGACCGCCGAGCCCAGCCCTGGCGGCTGGCAATGGAGGGCCCACAGGCACCTTTAGCTAGAGGGAAAACACCTCGTTCAAGGACGAGTTCAACCCTAGCAGCACAGATGTCACATGCACCACCAAGGAAGGAAGTGCTGCTAGTAAGATTACCAGGGCGTTTCACTCACCCAACGACACCAGGCTGCTGTAGGTCTCCAGCATCACGTCCCTGTAGAGGGTCCTCTGAGCATCATCCAGGTCCTGCCACTCCTCCCAGGTGAAGTCCACAGACACGTCCTCGAAGGACACCATCCCCTGTAAGGGAACATGTCTCCTCAGCCCAAGCCCTCCACCTGGGCACAAAAACAAGAATCTGGGCATTAACTCCTGTGTGTGTGTGTGTGTGTGTGTGTGTGTGCGCGCGCGCGCGCGTGCGCCATTCACCCAGGTATATCTCACGTAAGATGCAGTCTGCTTTGCACTTCACATGGGGGATAAAGGAAAACCACAGAAAACAATTCTGCCACTGTAATCCTTAAATCACTGAAAAGACTCAGAGTTTACCTTATACACCTCCAGCCCTCCTTGTTGGTAGAAAGAACCATGACTAAAATCCTGCTGCTCCAAGGGCCATGCGACTGTCATGAAGACACAGTGCAAACACCAGGGAAAAGGTGCCCACACACTAATCTGGACCCAAGTTTTGCACATCGCAGCGCGCTACAGGAGACAGGAGTGGCCCTGTTGGGCACTGTGACGCTGCACGCCACTGGAAGAGGAGAGGCGCTCTGCTCTCCAGGTCACGAAGCCCCCACTCCAGGCCAGCCGCAGCAGCACACAACACAGGGCTCAGGCACACACACCAGCACGACGTGCACTCGGGGGAATGCCCGGCTTCCGCTGTGGGACAGGCCAGAGCACTCTTCTTCCCAACATACTGGTGCCAGGAAGCCACTTAGGCAGAGCCCCACCTGGTGTGGCAGCTTCGGCACTGAAGCTTCAGTTACCTGGGCGGAAGGAAACGCCCAGCCCCAGCCCACACTAGCCTTCCCCAGGGGAGGGGAGAAACACCCACTCTGGCCATCTTGACCCACCAAGGGGAAGAAAACACAATAACAACAGGAAACACTGTGAAACCTGCCTCCGAAGGCTGAGGCTCAACAGAAGAACTACCACGGAACTCAGGGCCACATCCCCTGAGAGCTGAAGCTCGGATCTTCCCGACACTTGCACACTGAAGCTTAATCCAATCCATCAGAACAAAAAGGGGTGGCTTGGAACATGGCTGGTCGTGTGCGGAGGAGCTCGGGGGGGGACTAGCCCAGGTGAACATGGGAGAAAGAAGCTAAGGGGGCTGTTCCACCCCTCCCACCATGTGAGGACACAGAGCAGGCCCCACTTACAAGGGATGGACCTCACCAGACAAACGAGAGCAACGCATTTCTGCTGCTTACACATCACCCAGTCTAAGGTATTGTGCTATAGCAGCTGAAATGAACTAAGACAGCTTCCAGCACGCGGATGCTTTCCACTACCAAATGCACACTTAAAGCAGTTCATTTTACCCAGCACACTACGTCTGCCTATGAAAAGGAAATCACACTGTAGAACAAACATGAAACTACAATGTCAAGTGAAAGAGCAGGCATCAGAGCAGACATGGCCACGACGTCGGTGTTACCAACAAGCAACGTTAAAACCGGGAGAGATGCAAAGAGCTTTCATGGCTAAAACAGCATTCAAGAAAGTAAACAGCCAGCCAGGAATACTGGGGCATGCCTGTAATCCCTGTGACTCGGGAGGCTAAGGCAGGAGCATCAAAAGTTCCAAGCCAGCCTCTACAACTTAGAAAGACCCTGTCTCTAAATTAAAAACAAACAAACAAACAAAAATGGGCTGGGGTTGTGGCTCAGTGGTTCACTCCCTAGCAACAAAAATTTAAAAATTAAAAACAAAAATTCTGAATAAAGCCAGCAAGAAGAAAAATCTGCCTACAGAGGAACAAAGATGAAAATGACACCCAACCTCTCCATAAGTCATATAAACAAGAGGGGTCTGGAGAAGTCTCACTAGCCCTCTGCTCAAAGACAGAATCTGAGAGAATTTGCTGTCTTGCAAAAAATGTTAAAATTAATTCTTTAAAGAGAAGGAAAGACTGCTACTGTTTTTAATTCTTTTTATTGGTTCTAATTGGCTGTACATGACAGTAGAATGCATTTGTACACTTCGATAGATCACACGCAAATGGAGTCGTCTCATTTTTCTGACTGCACATATTGTAAGATCACAGCAATCAGGCAGCCAAACATGGACGCGTTGTTCTTTCTTGTTCTGAACACAGGGTTTGCACGTGACGACGTACACAGCCGTGTACCTACGCATGCCACACAGACGTGGGCACACCCCCTCTCGTGGGTGAGGTAAAGGAGGAGCAGGCAGGCGACAGAACGTGGAAGGACAGTCTGGACGGCTGGTGACCCGAGCGAGGGAGCGATCCCCACAGGTTTGTGCACAGGTAAGCTCTCAGCAGGGTACCAAGCAAGCAGGCAACTGTTCCAGGCCATCCAGCTGGTGCCAGACAGCCACCTGATGTTCATGGGCACCCTGGGCGTGGTCACCTTGGAGGGGAGCTTCCTGGGCGCTCACGCCCCTGGCCACCGGGGCAGCTGTTCAGGTGGGACAGGGTTAGAAGCCACGTGAAGGGCGGCTGGCCTGCACATGGCATGAAGAAGTGGAGGTGACGTCAGAGCAAGCAGGCCCTGCAGGAGTTCCTTGTGCCCCTCGGCAGCGCCAGCACTGTTTTTCTCCACCTCTTGCCTGTTTTTGGTACCAGGGACTGAACTCAAGGGTACGTAACCACTAAGTCAAATGCAAGCCCTTTTTGTTTTATTTAGAGACAGGGTCTCACTAAGTTACTCAGGGCCGTGCTAAGTTGCAGAGACTGGCCTTGAACTTGCAATTCTCCTGCCTCAGCCTCCCTGGCTCTGGGATCACAGGTGTGCACCACCATGTCCAGCTCCACCTCTTGTTTTTAAACGTTAGGTAGGAGTTCGGGGCACCAAGACGGCAGACACGGGGTGAGAGAGGAGCTGCTGGAGGAGAAGGCAAGGACAGAGTCTTGGCCCTGTTTACAATAAGTCCCATCACCAGGACAACTCCCGCCAGAGTCAAATCTGAAATCACCAATGGGGGCAAAGCAGGCAGTATTCTAATTGGGTTTCCTAAAGTTACCAATGCGGGGAAGGCAGTTGGAAATATTCTAATCCTGTATCGTAAGGTAACCATGGGAGCAAATGGGGTAAGGTCGTCAATCAGGTCCATGCAGGGAAGAGAAGGCTGCACAGCTCAGGACCCGAGACCCTCGCTCCAGACCCTGAGGCCTTGATCCTCTCCCGCTCCCACCCCACTCTGCTCTAACTGACGGGGCGCTATCTTCAGCTTCAAGCAATCTGTACTTTTCCTGCTACTTCTCTCTTGCTCAATTCTTTGTTCTGGACACCAAGGACCTGGACCAACTGGCTCCTGACGATGACAGACATGTCATTCCCATGCTGGATGGGAATTCTCAATGGGTTTGCGCTCTCTCCTTTATAACAAGTTTTAGGGTGGTTTTTAGGCAGAATGGATAAACAGAACAGAGTCTGGAAGCCAGAAATGGGGTGCTACAGTCATGAAAAGCCACAGCACATGGTACATGCTGTAAGGCCAGAGGCCAGGCCTCGAGTCCATTCACGCATGAATCTGGAAGGGCATCCAGACTACTGCACAAGACCTGAAGGGAAGACAGAAAGTGTCACTGGACACAGATGGAGCACTCTGGGCTACAGACTGGAGGCCGGTCAGCAGTACGAGGTCCACCATAACAGAACAACTCACAGTGAGGCCATCGCCTCAGGGCTCCACCTTGGAGATTTTTGGGAATGTGAAACAGCTAACTGGTCTCCTCTGCCTTTAACACAAAAGGTAAAGCCAGGCACGCGGCACAGCCTGTAATCCCAGAGACGTGGGAGGCCAAGGCAGGAGGATCACAGGTTCAAATTCAGCCTCAGTAACTTAGCAAGACCCTGTCTCAAAATAAAAAATAAAATGATCTGGGGATGTGTCTCTGTGGTCAAGCACCCCTAATGTCAATCCCCAATACCGAAAAGAGAAAGAGAGCAAGCGAGGCCTAGACAAATAGGATCTAGAAAAAAACAAAACAACAAAGATGAGAGAAATGAATTAGTAAGCAGGGATGTTCAATTTCCACACAGAATCTGGAAGAAATATGGAGGATCCAACAGTCGGCAGGTTTGAAATAAAACTATTTCTATTCCTAGTTTTTCTTACTTTTTATAAGTTAAAAATGGCTTTATAGCCAGACCAAAAATATTTCCAGCACTCTAAGGTCTTAGGGCTGGATGCAGAGTAGGCCTGGTAAGAAGCGGGTCTTCCAGGCTGTTGTCCCCTAGTGCCCAGGAGAGAAGCGACCGCAGAGAAGAGTGGCTCTGGTCTAATGCGTGCTGGGACCATGGAAGCTCACTGCACTTAAACAACTTCTTATACCTGATGTCCAGAGTCGGAAAAAGCTGAAAAGGAGGCTGCTGGATTCCTGACTGTACCCAGAACATGGCTGAAGAAGGATGTTCAACTAAGAACCCAGGTATTTCAGAAAGGGGCAGTGAGGGAGAATGGCAGAGCCAGGAGAGCGAGCAGTTCTCAGGAGGAGGACTGGACTCCACAGAGAGAATCCAAGCAGGCGACCAGCGGCCTCTCCATGCTGGTGCAGGGCCTGCCACTAGGCTCAGCCCACCCTCAGTATGGGTGCGTGTGTGGGAGAGAGGGCTGTCACCAAGAGGCAGCTCAGCCTTCATCAGCACCATGACACAAGAAGGTTCTGAGGCCAGATGCAATGACACACACCTGCAATCCAGGGGCATGCGAGGCTGAGGCAGGAGGATCCCAAGTTCAAACGCCAGCAGCTCAGTGAGACCCTGAGAAACTCAGTGAGACCCTGCCTCAAAATAAAAAATAAAACACAAAAAGGGCTGGGCATGTATCTCAGTGATTGAGCAGCCCTAGGCTCAATGCCTGCTACTCCCCACCCCCCAGAAAGGTTTTGAGGCTCTGGAAAAGGGCAAAACATACCTCACATGAGAGAGAAAGGGAGGGGAAACACCAGTGTGGTCAGAGGGAAAACCAGCACATTAGCAACTGGTGCAGTCCTACGACTCTCTTCGAAAGGCAGACTCTAAAGGCCCTCTCCTGAAGTGGGTGGACACAGGGATGGGCCTGCGCAGGCCTGGGTCAGGGAAGCCATTCTGAGACTTCTGAGGAAAGACCCCAAGAAGGCTCGGGGCTTCCACCGGGGTCTCCTGGCCACCTGCTCTAAGAAGCAGGCAAATCTGACTGTCCTGGACTGCCAGGCTGAGCAGGTCCAAGCCGCCAGAGAAGCTGACAGCTCCGGGTCTCCACCCACCAGAGTCCTTCCAACTGAGCAACAGGCACCAAAAGGCAGCCCACCTAACTGCCCAGTCCAAGTTCCTGACCCACCGATCAGGACACGCAGGAAGTCTGTAAATGTGTAGTTCCATGTTACTCAGCAGACAACCTGAAGACCAAAACTTCATTAGAGACCACAGATGGTACCCTCCTTTGAAACACAGGATGCAAGTTCAATGTGAATCAACAAACCAGGTTTCACAATTCATGTTAGATATGAAGCTATGATTATGAGTTTAAAATGTTCAGTTAAGTGGATTTTAACTTTCTTCCTTAAGCAACTACTAACTACAAGTATATTTCATAGTTACAACTGATATGCATTCATTTTTCCAAGTCACTTTATTATTATTGTTATTAATGTTATTATTATTGTTATTTGGTACTGGGGATTGAACTCAGGGGCACTCGACCACTGAGCCACATCTGGACAGCTGCCAGTGTGGTCTACAGGCTGAGGAAGAGGTTCAGGCTGGTTTCTTCAAGGAACAAGAGTACTGCATGGGTGCAGTGGAGCACACCTGCGATCCCAGAGGCTTGGGTGGCTGAGGCAGGAGGACTGTGGGTTCAAAGCAGCTTCAGCACTTAGCAAGGCCCTATATAAATCAGTGAAATCCTGTTTCTAAATAAAAAAGAAAAAAAAAAAGGGGGGGTGCTTGGGATGTGGCTCAGTGGCTAAGCGCCCCTAGGTTCAACTCCAGTACCACAAAAAAAGAAAGAAAGAAACAGAAATAGGAGTGCTAAACCACAGAGGGCAGAATCCAAGAGACAGACTGGACAAAGGGGCGACGGGTAGGATACCTGAATGAGCTACATAAGAAGGTGGTAAACAGTACATACACACAGGAAATGTTACTTGGTCATAAAGAAAAATGAAATTGCTCCATTTGCCAGTAAATGGATGGAACTGGAGGCTACCATGCCAAGTGAAATAAGTCAATCCTAAAAAACCAAAGGCCTAACATTCTCTCTGATAGGCGGATGCTGACTCACAATGGTGGGTTCGAGTGAAGGTTTACTAGATTGAATTGGACTTAGCATTCCTATGTTCCTATGACCAGTGGAACTCCACATCATGTACAACCACAAGAATGGAAAGTTGTACTCCAGGTATGTATGATATGTCAAAATGCATCCTACTGTCATTTATAACTAAAAAAATTTTTAAAAAAGTAAAAGAAATCAAGAAGGAGAAGAAATCATCAATGAGGCCACAACAGAATCTAAGAAGTTCCAAGAGAAAATTGTGGACACTTGAGAACAGTCATTACATTTTACTGTGTAGGTTACTGGTGAGTTTCTGAGGAACCTAACTGACACCACACTGAGTGGACTAATGTGCAGACGAGGTGTGTCTGCTCAACAGTACAACCGTCCACGAGTGAGTGTGGTGCAAGGTCACACACACAGACCCACCAGGAGCATGAAACACGACCTTCCACAAGTGCGGTACAACTGCACGCACAGACGCACTGAAAGGTACCTACAGACGGTTGCTTACAGACCTTGGTCGACTCAGCCCTACTGACATCCCGACTTCATCTATGAACCAAGTACACTTTTCCAAAGTGTGGGGGCTGTGCTGCGAGGAACTCCAGGAAAACTCATTAAGCAAGCATACAGCAGTGAGGAATCCACAAGATGGTGACCCATGAGAGCGGACAGGTTCTTTTCTCAGTTTCCTCCAATGCTGTGAGAAATGTGTCTGCCTTCTGTCACAACATCAGAAAGGTCAGGGACATACTGCTCCGCAACTCAGATGAGCCTTAGGTCACCTGCACATTACTAGGTGCCAACTTTATCCATGAACATTAACTTCAAACTGAGTTTTACTTAGTTCTACTTTTCCATTTTAAATCGCAGACCTATGAAACCTGCGAAACATAATGTAAAATCAAGTGAGGAATGGATAAAAAGCAACTCACTGGAGTCTCACTCATTTTTTGGTGCTCCTGGAAATACTGGAAGCAGGTGGAAAAGGTGAATGGAGTGAAGTCATGAGGGAACTGGGCATGGGGCTTGGTCCTAGATTCTCCTGTTCAAAGTTCCCCAACACATTAGCTGGAAAAGACCAAAAAGAAAGATTTTTTAAAAGCTGCACTGTGGAAGAACTTAGTCCTTTAGACTTCATCAAGGCCCCACAAAGGCCCCCTGAAAACACATCTACAACTCCATTATTGGTAGTAAGGTCATGTGACCACATAAAATGTTAGAGATTAAAAAATACAGGGATATACTTAAGGGTAGGTATTTTAAGGCAATGTACTTTGATGTCACAAAATTATTTCAAAAATAAGGAAATGCCTATTTTGACTTAACTGTGGCAAAATGGATAATGCCAGCTCAAGAGTGACCCTGGGCAAGTCACACCTCCTCAGATTGAATTCTTAGAACCTTTCAGAAGGGCGCAGTGGCCGGCACCTGTGATCCCAGAGGCTTGGGAGGCTGGGGCGCTAAGAAACTGAAACACTGTCTCTAAATAAATGTGGCTCAGTGGTTGAGTGACCCTAAGTCCAACCCCTAGCTCCAAAACAGCAACAAAACCTTCCATATAAGGTAGAAGCACCTTGGTAAACCCTGAATTACCAGGAAGAACCATCAGGACAGGAGTTACCAACAGATTTCCAGATGCCAGATTTGGTGATAAAACAAGTCTCAGAGCTAAGACACTGGAAGCAATTTGGGATCAATGAAGAAATGGAATGTTCAAAGAGCACTGGGGAGAGTCTCTCAGGTATGCAGGCATTTCTCCACCTGAGACCACACCTCCAGGCCCCTCCAATAAAGGACATTTCCAAGGCTCCTGCCTCCCCTTCGAAGTCTGACACCCCTTTACTGAAAGTGGGTCCCAAACGTCTAGAATGCCCTGCTTTGTGACAGTTTCTGGGTGAGCATGCATGAGCACGCCTGCTGCACTCCTGCTGTTGGGCCGCAAAGCTAGAGTCCAGCTGGCAGCTCCCTGGTGCTTCTGCCTGTTCTGAAGACTAGAGACAATTCAGGCCAGAGGAGCGCTCTTCTGGGGGCACTTTCCTTCAGACTTTGTAAGGCTTACTTTACTCCCCAAATTGGGGTACCACCATCACCTAGTACCCCAATCTCCCTTGAGAACTTGGCTGTTCCTGGAAACTGGTCTGGTATAAACACTAAACTCAACCTGGGAGTGGCAGTTTTCAAACTGAAGGTGGAAGCCCCCCTCCCTGAATTAGGAACCTCCTGTAGAGTGACAGCTGAGGGTATAGCGGCTCCCCACCCTCACAGGTGCCAAAGGAAAGGGAGGAGGGGGAGAGGGATGCCGGCCCCATCCTGACAGGGTCACCAATCTGCACGTGCGCACTTCCTGCCTTTTGACTGGCTTGCTGCCTCCTCTCCTTCAACAGTTGTTAAGTTTCAGGAACTGGGAAGACAGAACCTTTGAAACAACTAGGTTTCTCCCATCTTCCTCCAAAGCTGGCTCTGAATAAGGCCAAATTCCTACCAACTTGACCTGGAACAGTTCCGGTGCAGCGAGTCCTGGCCTCCGTGGGAGAGCCCGCCGCGGCAGTGGGAAGGGACCAGAGCCCCACTGCTTTACTGACAGCACTGCCACACAGGGAGGACGGCCGCAGGCTGCTCCCGGAGTCTGGCTCCGCGAGCTCCTTACCAGCTCACCGCCGAGGGGGCGAACCGAGCAAACGCAGGCCAGGGAGAGGGAGCGGGGGCGCCCCGGTCAGAGCAGGCGGGCGGCCTCGGGGTGCTCGGGTCACCGGCCGCCGCGGAGCTGGGCGCGACCCCGGGGTCCCCGCCGAGGTGCTGGGCGCGACCCCCGGGTCCCCACCGAGGTGTTGCGCGCGACCCCGGGGGTCCCCGCACCGGGGCTGGGCGCGGACCCCGGGGGTCTCCGCCGAGGTGCTGGGCGTGACCCCAGGGTCTCCGCACCGGAGCTGGGCGCGATCCCGGGGTCCCCGCACCGGAGCTGGGCGCTACCCCCGGGTCCCCGCACCGGAGCTGGGCGAGACCCCCGGGTCCCCGCACCGGAGCTGGGCGCGATCCCGGGGTCCCCGCCGAGGTGCTGGGCACTACCCCCGGGTCCCCGCACCGGAGCTGGGCGCGACCCCCGGGTCCCCGCACCGGAGCTGGGCGCGACCCCGGCTTCCCCGGAGCTCACACGCCCGGCCTCACACAGCGCCCCACCCGCGACCCCCGCGGCGCCGCACGCCAGGCCCCGCCGCCCGAGGGCCAGCCCGCTCCCGCCGCCGTCCGCGCCGCAGGGCCCAGCAGCCGGCCCGGCCGTCCACTCACCCGGCCCTCGGACTCCCGCTCCACCACCTCCCACGACCAGGGGCGCCTGGAGGGAGGCGGGGTCCGCAGCAAGATGGCGCGAGGGGCGGGGCGGCGCGTGCGCAGAGGAGCCGGAAGCGCGGCGGCCGCGCGGGACACGGCGGTCCAGACGCGGCGCCTCCCGCAAGGCCGGGCGGGCGGGCGAGGGGCGGGCCGACTGCCGGCGCGCGCTGCGGGGTGGCGGAGCCTGGCCGCCCTGGGCACGTGACCGCAGGCCCCGCCCCCGCGTCAGGGCGTGGGCGGGGCTGCGCCGCGGGGCGGGGGGCGGCGGGTGGTCTGGGCAGCTCATTAGTTCAGTTGAAGCTGTCGTAGGCGGGCGTCCTAGAGCGTGAGAAGTCTGTTTGATTTTGATTTGTTAAGTAACAGAAAATCAATGCTAATTTCCTTCCAAAGTATTAAAAAAGTCTCGTCGCCCACTGATCTGATAGGAGCATCACCTGGGTCGTATTACTCAGCGGGGGAGCTCTAGATCACAGAGGGCACGGTGGCGGGGCCACGGGTAGGCACGCACTTGATTCTTGTGCTGGTTCACACTCCAGTAAGTATTTGCGCGGACTCCTGGGTTCCAGCCACCCATGCATAGGATCACGTCCTTACTAATTTGGGGTTCTTTTATATTGGGGAATGAGGTTCAGGACACCGAGATCTGGGAACAACTTTATTAGTAGCACCAGGGCCCAGAGGGATTATTCCCAAATCTAAGCCCTGAGCACAGCAGGCCTTCACTTTTATACATAAACAATTTGGGGCCATATCAAGGCAAGGGAGTTGGTTCAGTTCTATTGGAGGGTGCATTTTACATTCCTTATATGGGTTCAAGTTTGTCAACAGCCTAGGAGCTCATACAGGTTAGGGACTTTTACTTCACTAAGCCTAAACGGGGAGTGGGACTGCTTCTGTTCCAGTTACTTTGTTTCCTGCTTCTGCCCCTCCGGTTATCTTGTTACAGGTACCTCCCTTGCGCCAGTGGTTGAATGTCAGTACAGGAGCTGCATTGTGCACTGGAGGCTGTGGAAAATGAAAATGGCAAGCCCCCAAACTGACCTGGAGGACTAAGGCAAATACTGAACCTCTCCCAGTAAATCCTTTTCCAGTAACCGTGGGCACTGAGGGGAAAAGGCAAATATCCATCCTTCCCAACAATGGGCTCTGAAGGGAAGAGGAGACACTGAACTTCCACCCTTCTCCATTGTCCAGGAGTCCAGGGAGGAGAGGGTGAGCAATGAACTTTGGGTAACAATGGATCACAGAGAAAGAAGAATCAGACTTTGCCCAAACGCACGCACTCTGCTCAATGATTAGTGGCTCATGTCATAAGCTGGGAAACACAGAGCCCTTCTATAACTGTGGCCATTCTCTACCAGAAAGTGAGCACCTCCAGGCCTGACTGACTGTGACTTCCGTCCCAGTCACCTGTGCTCTCATGGTGGGGCTGGAACCTTTCTGGCTGCTTTTGCTCACATGCACAGGGCTGTCTTAGAGCTCCTGCTGATGGGGCACAGATGTGAGCAAGGGGAGCCTGAGGCCAGGGAGATAATTCTGGCCAACTGTGCTGACCCCCACATGCTGTCCTTTTTAAAAAGCAATTCGCCTGAAGCCCTGCCTGGCTCAAGTCCACAGGGTATGTCACATTCCTCAGCAAACTACCTGTAATCTGCAGGAGAAATGCAGGCCTGATATTTCAGTAAGAACCCCAATCACCCTGAATCGGGTGGTTGAAGTCTTTTGCATACCTTAACACAGACCTGTTCCCAGACATCAGGGAGATAAGGATAATTCCCCCAACCATAAAATCTGTAATTACAGGATGCATTTAGAACCAGTCAGCATGGGCCAAAGTGACCTAGAGTCCACATGACAGTGGGTACTTGAAGGTCTGATGTCCTACTGTCAGTCAAGAGTCCAAAGATGGGCCTGGCCGGGGGTGGGGGCATGGAAGAATGGAGGAACTTTGGATTGGGGCAGAAGGGAGTGAGGGGAGGGGAGGGGGCATGGGGGTAGGAGAGATGGTGGAATGAGATGGACACCGTTACCCTAGGTACGTGTATGATTGCACGAATGGTGTGACTCTACATTGTGTACCAGCAAAGAAATAAAAAGTTGTGCTCCACTTGTGTACAATGAATGGAAATGCATTCTGCTATCATGTATAACTAATTAGAACAAATAAAAATAAAGATTGTAAGTAGCAAGTATTCTAGATATATAAAATGCTGAAATCTCAAAGAAAAAAAATGATGGACCTGGATGGGATTTTCTGGAAACTTCCCTGGGTACCCCCCTCCATAAAACTGGAGGGTGGGAGGGGGCACATTATTAGATATGGAAAATGACAAACCCCAAAACAGTGTGGCCTGGGAGAAGGGAGTGAAGAAGAAAGTCCCACATCGATACATTGCTCCCTCAAGTCTATTCCTTCCCAATGACGAGACAGTCCTGGGAGGAAGTACCCACCCAAGCCTAGATGGGCAGTCTCAAGTGCTGACCCTCCCCTAATGAGTCCTTTCACAGTGACAGTACAATGAGACCCCAGAGGGAAAGGGATAAATACTGTCCACTGACGCCAGACCCTCCACTGACTCCTGACCCTGGATCCACCATTAGACACGCTCTGGCAATAATCAGTTTACCTCTCAGTATAACCCATGTAAGCACAAACTTTCTCTTTGACTAGTGGTTCATTTTCACAAGGAAAGTGGGTCCAGCACCCAGTTCCTGCACACCCTGGTCCTGCATGAAACTTCATTCTTGAACAGGAGGCTGACATGATTGGCAGTTTGCCTCTGGCCAGGCCCTTTGTGCTAACACACACTGTCCCTCTCCCCTCCAAGAGGACCCGCTCTCCCCCTTGAGTGTGTCGTTTCTCCTTTCCTATCCCTTCGATAAACTCATACCTGTAACTCTGAGTGACTTATCTGAATTCTTTCTGGCTTGATTGCAAGAATCAGGGTGAAGGGCTGGGCATGGTGGCTCACGCCTGTAATCCAAGTGGTTAAGGAGGTTGAGGCAGGAGGATTGCAAGTCAAAATCAGCATCAGCAACTTAGCAAGGCCCTGAGCAACTTGGTGAGACCCTGTGTCTAAATAAATATAAAAAAAAGGCTGGGGATGTGGCTCAGTGGGTAAGTGCCCACGGGTTCAATCCCGGGTACCAAAAAGCAAATAAATTAAAATTAAAAGAAGGAGGGTGAAAGAAGGACCGGTGCAGATGCGCAGTTGTGTGGAATTCCTGTGCCTCGGAACACAGCTGCTGCCACTGCAGTTTCTCTTCAAGGAGGGAAATGCCAGACTTCCATTTCCCAGGCTGACTTGGGCTTGGCTGTGCGGTGGGTGAGCCGGCAAAGGGTTCTCACGACTTTTGGCATTCCTTGGTTTATGGTCACATCACTTCAGTGGCTTTGTGCTTATGTCGACGTGCCTACTCTATGGGTGGATGCAGTCCCCAAAACAGGAAAAGAGGAAAATCCCTTTCTCACAGAAGATGGTGGGAGATCCAACAGAAAGCCACACTCGGAACCACAGGTCTGGCCCCCATAGCGCCGGAGATGCCGGGACCTCGGGAGCCTGCCTTCCCTCACAGGCTAGCCCGTGTGCAAGACCAGGGAGCTGCACACACAGGAGAAGGATGGCCAGAGCAGGCGCTGAGGAAGCCCAGAGGTGGTGGAACAGAGGAGAGTCCTGCTTAGAGGTTCAGAGACCTGCCAACCAGGTGGAGGTCCCCGCTAGGGCCGCATCCAGAGAGAGGACAGAGGCCGGCGCCCACGGAGCACCTCACCTGTCGCCATCCACACCACACACCCCGGGAAAGCTTTCTGGGCTCATGCGGCCCTGGTCCTCTGCTTAGCATTTCCCTCCTCTCTGCAGAGACTCCTCTCATCTGGCCTCCAGGGAGACAGAGGCGCCCCTGCGCTCCGGTGTTCGTGCCCACACAGGACATGCTCCGGCCACCCTCCAGGGTGCCCTGCGGTTCCTCTGGCTTCGTCCTTCGGAACCGCCTTTCAGCCATTCCCACTCAGAACCCCTCCTTCCGTGCGGTGTGGAAAGACGGAGCAGCCCCGAAAGCCCACCTGAGCACCGAATGTCTTTTAAAGATCTTTCGAGTTGCAGATGGACACAACGCCTTTCGTTTTACCTTTTATTTATTTATTTCCATGCGGGGCCGCGCACGTACTCGCGAGGCTGTACCCATGAGCCCCAGCCCCAGCCCCGTCACGACCCCTCGTCCCAGCGCCTCTGAGCGCTGCGGTCGGCTGCGCCCTCCTCGGGGTCCAGGAAAGCGTGCGCTGGGGTTAGAAGGCCGTTAAACAAGTGGGGAACCGGGACTCGGGGAGCACGAACTCGGGGGCCGCCGTGCGGAGGACGTGCGAGCTTGGCTGCGGCCTCGGCGGGAGCCGCGCGTGGCGGGGCGGGACGAGGGGCGCGGGGCGCGGGGCGGGGCGGAGCGGCGCCCAGAGCAGAGCGGCGGCGGCAGGAGGCCAGCAGCTGCCGCAACGCCAGCACCCGGAGACCCATGAAAACCTCCTGGCTTACCAAGGAGGATGAGACTGAGCCCGAAGACTGGCCTCCCGACGTTCCAGGACGAGCACGCAGGGATTTCTGGCTCATGCGCCAACTAAAGGACTCTGGATGACGCTGGAGAAAGAAGCCGAAGTTAAGCAGTGTTGGCGACGCAAACGGTATGGTCAGCGAACAGGGGACGGAGCGTGCAGTCTTTATCAAGGCGACCAGCAGTTAGGACAGTTCAAAGCAGGCCGTGAAGATCCTGTGAAAGACGTGCCTCCCCGAATAAAAGACAGGGAAAGGATGTGAGGGCACAGCAGGTGAAACAGCTCCTGGAGGATGGGAGCCGCCAGTTCCTCAGAATGTAAAGAGAAGCAGAAGCAGAAGGAAAAGGAGGAGGAGGAGGAGGAGAAAAATCGGAAGCGGCAGTCTTCCAAGTCAAGTGAGAGTGCAGACTCAGACTGGCAAGGACTGGACTTGTTCAGCACTCTCTGCGGAAAAAATCAAACACTGTGGCCAAGGAACAGAGGGAGATGTGACCCAAGAGTAAGGGACACAGAGGACAGCTGACGTACCGGCTCTGGATTCTTACCACCTTGCCATTGCGACCTGTCTCCACTCAGGTGCTGGTCTGGAGGGTGCTGAGTCCCCCAGGAAAGCAGATTCTTGAACCCCCCTGCCCTTCCTTGAGTCGTGAGTCCCTTGAAAGGCCCCCCGCAGCATGGCGGGACAGCCGGGGACCGCTGGGGAGGTGCTTGTGGGTACCAGCCCAGCTGCATTCGCCCTTTGTGGGTGACTTGTTTCCTAAGGCTGAACCCCTCTATGTTGTTGAGTATAATAACATCTTATGATTTATTAAAAAAAATAAAGGGCTGGGAGCTCAATCGGTAGAGTGCTTGCCTTGCAAGCACAAGGCCCTAGGTTCAATCCCCAGCACCACAAAAAAATAAAAATAAAAAATAAATAAAGAATGTGATAACCGAAGGATTATGGAAAGTAATATTCCTACAAGATAGCTCCGGAAGAGAAGCTGAGAGAGGTGCATCTCAGGAGAAGGGAGGGAAACTAGTCAAAGATTAACCTCCTAGTATCCTTTCCTAATAACAACAGGCCCTAAAGGAAAGGGGCAGATACTCCATGCTGGGCCCTGAACTCTGACCTTCCCCCATTGCAAATTAGTCCTAAGTGGAGACACAGCAAATGGTGAAACTCTGGGAAATAACCAATCCCAGGGAAAGAAAAGCAATGGGCAAGGTTTGAGTACTGATCCTTCAGGGTCGGGACTCCTGTCTCCCCAGATAATAATGAGTTTCCACCTTTTCACAACTAGTTAGTTCTGACCTGTACGACCTGCCCTGACTGCACACTGCACGTGCACAGCTTCCAGTGATCACATAATCGTACCCTATTTTAAAAAAAACCCTCTGTAACATACGGCCATTTTCACCTCTGGAAAATGGGCCCCCACGGTGCCGAGTCCATGAAGGAACACAGGCTTCTCTGAGTCTGCTGAGGTCTGCATCCCTTGTTTTGCGCAGGGAGCGGCCACTTCCCTCGTCCCCAGTCCTCAGGCGAGGATCCACGCAGAGTGAGCCTGGCTGTGAAGCAGAGCAGGTACTCAGCAACCTCTGAGGAGACCCACCTGCGAGTGGGCAGCAACCCGTCCACCCGTTTCCAGTCCCCACTGTGCGCCAGCCACCACCACTGAGGCATGAGGGAGTCAAGACGTCCAAAACCTCTCCTGTGTCCTCTAGGTCTTTCTCCGGGGGACTGGAAAGCAACCCTAGGGTCAAGCAGCTGGTTACTTGCGCATCTCCTCATGCAGGCCGAGGTGACACAGTGACCTGGGGACTAGGCCATCGCAGCTCCAGCCGCTGTGCCGCGGAGGCACATTCCCAGCGGGATGCTGATTCTTCTCTGCCGTGTTTCCCAGTGACTCGTGAGCCAAGGCCAGTCCTCCCGCCCTGCCTAACTCGCAAGGGAACTTGGAATTGCAGGATTGGGTGAGGAGGTCACCGCCTTGTTCTAACATACCCAGCAGGGACCCCCTCCCGCCCCGGTATGGGTGTTTTCAAGAGAATATGACAGAAAGGGAGAGTCCAGTCGTAGGTAGACCCAAGAATTTGGAAAAGAAGTGGGATGGGGTGGTCCTTGTGCGACCAGGGCGCTCACAGGCCACGGAGGGCAAGGACCTAGCCTCAGGTGCTCTCTGAAACAGGAGACCCCTTCACACCCTCAGCCACGCAGGTGGATATGTTAATGGGTGCCAGGTCACCCCAGAATGCTAGGTTCCTGAGCTGTTAGAAACTATCAGAGTTTTATGAGAGTCTTCCTGGACCAGGTTGAGACCTGTTCCAGACTTGTTCCAGAAGTTCCTGCTAGTCTCGGAGGAGACAGACTAGAGTTTGGGAAGGATCTTTGTCTCTCATGGGACAGAAATGGATGCCCAATTGGTGCACACAGAGTAGCAGCCAAAGCTCCACAGGTGTAAATAGACACTCACCCAGGAAAACGCCTTCTCTGAACTCACCCAGACACCGGGGAGCGCTATGCTGCTTCGCTGCCCTCTCCCTCTCCAGTTGGTAACCCCTCTGCTCTGCCTGCCCTCGGGCGATGGTCAGCTCTTCATCCACCGTCCCAAGGGTCACACGATGCAGGAGCAGGAACTGAGTGAGGGATGAAGCAGATGAGAGGACGGGCAGGAACCCAAAGCCAAGAGGGAGAGCCCTTGACGGGTGGTGGGTCGTCTGAGGGGATGGGTCCCAGTCCGCCATTGTTGGAGCCCGGGCCTCCTGAGTGGAGAGTGGTGGAGGCAGGAGGGAGGCAGGGTCTCATCTTCAGAAGGGAGTTCTTGAGAAGTTGGGGTGAGGGTTACAGAAGAAGCTAGGAAGGGAGCCAGACTTGGTGTTTGCCCTTGAGCTGGCCATGGCCGCCCCTGCCCTTCAGGCACCTGAGGCCACGTCATCTGTCTTGTTTCACGTTTACTTGTGGTAACCATTCCCCAAGTTCTCCTGGAAGATTATGTGCAGGTGCATCTGAACCAGAAGCTTCCCTCCACTCTTTGTTCTTTGTTTTACTGATGTGATGCATTACGTTTACTGACTTGAAGTCTCTTTCCATCTTTGGGTAAATCCTAGCTGATCGTGATGAATTCAGCGTACTAGTGTTGAGAATGTCTGCATCCATGTTCGTCGGGATATTTTTGTTGTTGTTGTTTGTTTTTTGGGATACTAGGGATTGAATCCAGGGGCACTCACCCACTAAGCCACATCTCCAGCCCTTTTTTGTATTTTATTTAGAGAGAGGGTCTCACTGAGTTGCTTAGGGCCTCACCACTTGTGATCCTCCTCCCTCAGCCTCCCAAATTGCTGTTATTACCAGTGTGTGCCCCTGTGCCTGGCCTTCTGTTGTTATTGTGTCCTTTTCTGGTTTTGGTATCAGGGTAATGCTGGCTCTGCAGAATGAGTTTGGAAAGAGTTCCCACCCTTTAAGTTTTTTGAACTACTTTGAGAAGAATTGGAGCTAGCTCTTCCTTAACAGCTTAGTAAAATTTAGCAGTGATGTTGTGAGGTCCCGAGTTTATCTTTCTGGGAGACGCTCATGACTTAGTTGATCTTGTTATTGGTTACTGGTCTCTTCGTGTCCCCTGTCTTCATGGTTCAGTTTCTGTGTGTTACAAGTGCTTAGGAATTTGTCCATTTCCTCTGGGTGTCCCGATTTACTCCTAGTGGTTCCTGGTGATCCTTGGTGTTTCTGTGGCTTCAGTTATAATGTGTCCTGTTTCTTCTCTGGTTTATTTATTTGGGTCTTCTCTCTTTTTTCTTGATTACTCTAGCCAAGTATTTGTCAATCGTGTTTACCTTTTTAAAAAGCAGACTCTTTGTATCATTGATATTTGATTTGTAGTTTTATTCCCTATTTAGTTTATTTCAACTGTGAGCTTTTTTATTTTCTAATTTTAGATTCGATTTGTTCCTTAAGTAGCATTGTAAGGTTTGATATTTGACATAATTCTATGTTTTATGGGCACTTGTTGCCATAATCTTATTACTCCTTTTGGTATAGCCCTTATGTCTTTATATCATGTTTACCTTTGCACTCTGTTCAATAAACGATTTGAGGATGACTCACAGAGTCACCCAGCACTCACTCACTCCTCTGCATACAAGAGCCAAAGTGACAGGTGCAGAGCTGTATTTTGAGGTGAGTGATCATAGGAAAAGACAGGAAATTGGCAAAAAAGAGACTGGGATCTTGTAAGGTTCAGAGACCCAGAATAACGACCCAGCAGGAGAAACAACCCCCACCACGCTCCGCCCTGGATCACAGCCAGGGCAGGAGCAACCCCCTGCTCCACAGTAAGGTCAGAAGAAAGTCCAAGGAAGCTCTGTCGGTGCAGATGCTGGCAGTCCCAGCTCCTGGGAAGCTCCACAGTCCTTACAGGCGGGTATCCCGCTTGGGTGAGTAACCTGGGATGTTCGCAGAAGCCTTGCCTGGGCAAAAGATCGTACTCACCTTCCAGGGGACACCCAGAGAGCTGGGGCCAGGGGCCATCTTTGTTTGTTATTTTCACAATCCCACAGTGCTGGGGACTCAAACCCGGGCTTCCAGCATGAGAGGCAGGCACTCTACGAAGTGGGCTATATGGCCTGCACTCAGGGGCCATCTTGACCAGGGAGCTACTGTTGTTTGGTTTGCTCTAGGGATCAGAAGCCCTATGTACTTCCATCTCAGGAACTCCCCAGGTATTCCGTTCTGCTGACGTGGAGGAGAGCTGCTCTGCGCACCCAGAAAAGTCAAAGGGAAGCCTGGTGGGCACCCTACACTGGAGGAGAAGAGTGCTGCAGGAAATGAGGTCAGGAGCCAGGACACACGCTGTGTGGTTGGATATGAGGGGTGCCAAAGCTCATGTGTGAATCAAAGAAGACTCTTCAGAGGTGAAGTGATTAGGTTATGAGAGGTGTGAACTGATGGGTGGACCAACACTGATATGGACTAACTGGGTGGTAACTACAGGCAGGCGGGTGTGGCTAGAAGAAACGGGTCACTGGGGCATAACTTGGAGTTTGTATTTTGTCCCTGGTGAGCGGCTCCCCCGTCTCTCCTGCTCCTTCCTGGGAGCCCTGTCCTGAGTCGCTCCCCATCCCCTGGGCCATGCTCAGGCTCCTCTTAGCGACAGGATGGGGAGGGGTCACGTGAGTCCCACCATGCCCCAGCCGCGGGCATGCGGCCAGAGAAGGCCAAGGGGCATGTTCTGACGCCAGCCGCAGTCCTGCCACCAGGCATGCTGCCACTCCACAGAGCCACTCCCACCGGGTCCCCTGTCCTGGCTGACCGCAGAGGTGGGACTGGCTGTGGGTGCCACATGGGACTGCCGCTCTGCAGCCTCTGGGCTGCCAGTGGACAGGTGCTCAGGCCCTCACCACTGCAGGGGTGCCAGTGCCAGAGGACCTTGCAGGTGGCAAAGCTGCATGCCCTGTGTCTAGGAATCCACTGTCGTCCCACTCCCACGGGGCAGTGGCTACACATGAGCACCCACACCCGAGCTGTCTGCAGCACCCCTGCCTGGACTCTCGAGCGTCCTTGCAGGACCCACAGAGACAGTGTTTTCCTACCCCACCGTGGTACACATTGTGCCCCAAATCCTTCACACCGCTGAAGAAGCTGCCGGGAAATAGATGGTATCCAAGTGGAAATAAGAGCTGGGGAGATAGCTCAGCTGGTAGAGTGCTTGCCTTGCAAGCACAGCGCCCTGGGTTCGATCCCCAGCACCGCAAAAAAAAAAAAAAAAAAAAAAAAAAAAAAAAAAAAAAAAAAAAATTACCTCACTGTTAAAAAAAAAAAAAATTACCTCAAGTGGAAATAAGAGCAACATTCCCTAACAGGCTGGCACCCCAAAACAGGTCTTTAGGAGAAAACTGAAAAAAAAAAAAAAAAAAAAAAAAAAAGATAGAACTGATCTGCCAGATGCACAAATCTGAATGTGGGAGCACAGAAATATGAAGAAACAGGACAAGGTGATGCCTCCAGGCCCAAGCACTCTCTGGCGACAATTCCAGAGACTCATGTGGATGGAATGCCTGATGAGGAATTTTTAAAAGTGACTTGAAATTTTTCATTGAGCCAGGTGTAGTGCAGCATGCAGGTCATCCCAGCAGCTTGGAGGCTGAGCAGGAGGACCACAGTTGCAAACCAGCCTCAGCAACTTAGTGAAGCCCTAGCAGTTTAGCAAGACCCTGTTTCAAAATAAAAAGAACAAAAACTGGGCTGGGCTCAGTGGCAAAGACCTGTGATCCCAGCAGCTCGGGAGGCTGAGGCAGGAGGATCCTGAGTTCAAAGCCAGCCTCAGCAAAAGCGAGGCACTAATCAACTCAGTGAGACCCTGTCTCTAAATAAAATACGAAAAAGGCTGCAGATGTGGCCCAGTAGTTAAGCATCCCTGGATTAAAACCCCAGTACCAAACCAACCAACCAACCAACCAACCAACCAACCATGGGGGGAATCTCAATGACCATGTTTGGGCAATGGCTATCAGATACACACGTCTATCAATAAAAGCGTGTGTGCGCGTGCATAAGCCTGCTGCTGAAGAGCAAACGCAGGGCCTCACATGTGCAGGCAAGTGCTCTGCCATAGCTCTGTCCCTAGTCCAGTAACAGAAATTTTCCAGTAAATATTTCTACCTAGGAGTTGATGGCATTTGACTGCCCCTCCCCTGCTGCCCCCACCTCACATGTCCACTCAGGATCTTTGGCTCTAATGTCAGTCTGAGGATGCTGCTGGGGACTTGGCCATGGGAGTGACATTCTCTCCTCAGGGTAGGCTGAAGCGCAGGGAGCCTCTGTCTGTTTTACCATTCTCTCTCTTGGGTGTCTCGGGTGCGGGCGCAGGTCCACAGCTCCGACTGCCGAGCGCTGCGCCAAGGCCTCTCCTCCTTACTGCAGCTCCTGAGCCCAGGCAGCTTTTGGGTTCAGACCCGCCACCATCGATCTGGGATGCACCAGATCACTGCGCCTGAAGGTTGGCACCAGCTGCCTTCGAGGCCACTCCTCAGTCTGCCGGGTACTTCAGCCTCTCCGTGTTCCTGCGCTGGATTCCCAACTTGTGATAAAGAGCCTTTTTGCTGTGCACATGACGGGCAAATGGGGCTAGAAAAATACCACAAGACCAAGAGATTCGAGATCCCGTTCTGCTGTTTCTTTGCACAAAACCGAGGCCCCGCTCACGTCCCCCGCGGGCAGTCATGGCCGGCGTTTCCTGCTGGGATCGTGCCTGGCAGGCGGTTCCACGGTTCCACGATCTTACCTGCGCAGCCCTCCGCACCCGCAGGACTCGCTCTCCGTGTCCTCCCCAGTACACAGCAGCCAGATCCCTCCTCCTGGCAGCCCCTTGCGTTCCTTCTATCCTCTCCCACCGTCTCCCAGGTTCCCTGGGCTCTTGGATGGTCCAGGGAGGAGGACGGGGAGCCTCTGTGAGGTAGCGGCCTGGTTTCCCGGCTCCCGCTCCGCAGGCCTCCGAGTGCAGACTCCGCACGCCGGGCGCAGCTCTGCCTGAACTCGTTAGCCTGAGGGGTACATCGCACCTGCGGTGTGCGCACTCACCCGGAGCCCCTGGCACCCTTAAGAAGCAGTCACGGGCGGAAGTCTGCTGGCGGCTCACACCCACGACCAGGTGAGCGAACGCGCCTGCACCTGTTCAGCAGGTGAGTCCTGCCGCTTGGCCCTGGGTGGGAATGTGCTCATTATCCACCAGGAAGACCAGCAGGCAGTTGTACGTTAAGAATGGGAAAATACTAAATGCAACCAAGAAGGAATGTGTTACCGTAGGGTTAGTTTTTTGTTTTTTGTTTTTTGTTTTTTTTTTTAATACATTTATGTCGCCATGGTCGTTAATGGCTTATATCTTTTAAAACATCCAACTGAATATAGTCAAATGACATGTCTTAAAAGGAAGTTTATTTTATTGAATATAATAGTACATTTGGAAATGGATTTCTAGATAGAATCTCTTCATGACACCTGCTTTATTTTTTTCTTTTTAAATTTAAATTAATTTGAAACAAATACCTATGCACCCGCAATGGGGACGCAAGGTGATGTTTTGGTACATGTATATGTTGTACTTTTTCTCTCTTATTTTTTGGTACTGGTGATTAAATCCAGAGGAGGGGAAACACAACCATTAAGCCACATCACCAGCTCTTTTTATTTTTTGTTCTGAGACAGGGTCTTCCTGAGTTAGGGGCTTGCTCAGTTGCTGAGGGACGTGAACTTGATCCTCCGGCCTCAGCCTCTGAGTCACTGGGTCACAAGTGTGCACCAGCATGCCCGACACATCACCATCCTCAGATTGTGGAAACCATGTCTCCCGCTTCAGTTTTATTTTGGTTTTTGGTGCCAGGGACTGAACCCAGGGGCACTTTCACGCTGAACCACATCCCCACTCCTCTTTAGTTTTGTTTTGAGGCGGAGTCTCTCGCTGGGTTTCTGAGGCGGGTTGCCTTGAGAGCCTCCAGCCTCAGCCTCTGGAGCAGCTGGATTGCAGCTGTGGCCAGCGCCACGCTCAACTCCTGGTCACTCTCACTCCCTCAGGCGAACACAGCCTCCTGGGAGACCTCGAGGTGCACAGGCACTGAATCCTCTCTCCTCCCCTGCGTGCCCTCCTTACCCTGCTCCTCTTTTCTGTATCCTCTCCCCTCCCCTGCGTGCCCTCCTTACCCTCCTCCTCTTTCTCTGCATCCTCTCTTGTCCCCTGCGTGCCCTCCTTACCCTCCTCCTCTTTCTCTGCATCCTCTCCCCTCCCCTGCGTGCCCTCCTTACCCTCCTCCTCTTTCTCTGCATCCTCTCTCCTCCCCTGCGTGTCCTCCTTACCCTCCTCCTCTTTCTCTGCATCCTCTCCTCTCCCCTGCGTGCCCTCCTTACCCTCCTCCTCTTTTCTGTATCCTCTCCCCTCCCCTACGTGCCCTCCTTACCCTCCTCCTCTTTCTCTGCATCCTCTCTCCTCTCCCCTGTGTGCCCTCCTTACCCTCCTCCTCTTTTCTGTATCCTCTCTCCTCCCCTGCGTGCCCTCCTTACCCTCTTCCTCTTTCTGCATCCTCTCCCCTGCGTGTCTTCCTTACCCTCCTCCTTTTTCTCTACATCCTCTCCCCTCCCCTGCGTGCCCTCCTTACCCTCCTCCTCTTTCTCTGCATCCTCTCTCCTCCCCTGCGTGACCTCCTTACCCTCCTCCTCTTTTCTGTATCCTCTCCCCTCCCCTGCGTGCCCTCCTTACCCTCCTCCTCTTTTCTGCATCCTCTCCTCTCCCCTGGGTGCCCTCCTTACCCTCCTCCTCTTTCTCTGCATCCTCTCCCCTCCCCTGCGTGCCCTCCTTACCCTCCTCCTCTTTCTCTGCATCCTCTCCCTCCCCTGCATGCCCTCCTTACCCTCCTCCTCTTTCTCTGCATCCTCTCTCCTCCCCTGCGTGCCCTCCTTACCCTCCTCCTCTTTTCTGCATCCTCTCCCTCCCCTGCGTGCCCTCCTTACCCTCCTCCTCTTTCTCTGCATCCTCTCTCCTCCCCTGCGTGCCCTCCTTACCCTCCTCCTCTTTTCTGCATCCTCTCCCTCCCCTGCGTGCCCTCCTTACCCTCCTCCTCTTTCTCTGCATCCTCTCCCTCCCCTGCGTGCCCTCCTTACCCTCCTCCTCTTTCTCTGTATCCTCTCCCCTCCCCTGCGTGCCCTCCTTACCCTCCTCCTCTTTCTCTGCATCCTCTCTCCTCCCCTGCGTGCCCTCCTTACCCTCCTCCTCTTTCTCTGCATCCTCTCCCTCCCCTGCGTGCCCTCCTTACCCTCCTCCTCTTTCTCTGCATCCTCTCCCTCCCCTGCGTGCCCTCCTTACCCTCCTCCTCTTTCTCTGTATCCTCTCCCCTCCCCTGCGTGCCCTCCTTACCCTCCTCCTCTTTCTCTGCATCCTCTCTCCTCCCCTGCGTGCCCTCCTTACCCTCCTCCTCTTTTCTGCATCCTCTCTCCTCCACTGCGTGCCCTCCTTACCCTCCTCCTCTTTCTCTGCATCCTCTCCTCTCCCCTGCGTGCCCTCCTTACCCTCCTCCTCTTTCTCTGCATCCTCTCCCCTCCCCTGCGTGCCCTCCTTACCCTCCTCCTCTTTTCTGTATCCTCTCCCTCCCCTGCGTGCCCTCCTTACCCTCCTCCTCTTTCTCTGCATCCTCTCCCCTCCCCTGCGTGCCCTCCTTACCCTCCTCCTCTTTCTCTGCTTCCTCTCCCCTCCCCTTCGTGCCCTCCTTACCCTCCTCCTCCTTTCTGGGTTTTAATGATTCTGCATTTCGCTCTTCTGTTGTTGTTGTTGAATGTGTGTATTTATTATCTCCTAGTTTTTAACGTAGGAATGACAGCGTACTTTACGTGTGTGTGTATCTGTGTGTGTGTGTGTGTGTTTAGTTGTAGATGGACACAGTTACTTCATTTTATTTATTTGTTTTATGTTGTGCTGAGGACGGAACTCAGTTTTTCACACTTTAGGTAGTGCACTACTCCAGCCCCAGCCTCTGGCTCCTAGTTTTTCCACCTACAAAGGATGTGATGCAAAACCAGATCTGGGGTGAAATGAAATTATAACAGCATTATGGTAAGAAACTGATGCCTGGGGAAGGACCAGCTCCCCTCCCCTCTCAGCCTTTCTCCAGGAAGCCTAATTACCCTGGGTCCCTACTTTTTGGATTGTAAATTGCTGCCTACTCCCTCTTGAAATGTCACTCATGCCTGTGAACAGAACCCTTTCTTCTTTTCTGTTCTGTGAGCATGCTTCATGTTAGAGACCCTGCCCAAGTCCTTCAGTCCCATAGATTAGGAAATTTTTTTAAAACAGGAAAAAGCCCCACTAATAGGATTGGTCTAAGATGATGCCAAATAACCTATAAATGTTGTGAGAAACTGTGGATCTGGGCTCAGAATTTGGAGTTTTGTTTTCCTCTGGGCCTGCTGGCGTAAAATAAACTTTGGAGTTCTCCTCTCCCGGTGCTGCTTGATGCTTCTGGATGAGTCTGCTTCCTGTAACCATGACAACGCACTTTTAAACACTGATCACAACGTCAAGGGGTGTGATACCTATGTCCTGTGGACAGTAGTACCTTAATCAAATTACCCTCCTTCAACTTAAGGAAGTGCTCTTATGTATTTAAAATATTTAAAGATCCATGTGCAGGTCCTAAGTTGGTAGCACACTAGAACTTGTAAAACTGGACCCACTCCATCCGCCTCCATGTGAGAAGCTACTGCAGGGATTCCAGCCGGCCTGCGGGTGCCCACCAGTCAGGGCCCTGGGCACCAGCCCTGTGCTGCCACCTAACAGCAGAGCCATCACCCTGGTCTCTTCAATGCCACGTAAACATTGTATGGCAGGAACTCTCTCACACAGTTCTTAAATCCCATGGGCTGGCTGAGGTGTGGCTCGGGTGTGCGCTTGCCGGGTGTGCTGAAGCCCTGGTTTCCATCCTCAGCACCACACACAAAAGAGAAAACCAGCCTCCCAGCTGTGAGCGTCCACACTGCTGCCCGTTGTGGTCATCGCTCAGCCTGCAGCCTGTTGTCAACTGCCCTTGGATCAGTTCACTCCTTCTGCAGCCGGGCAGGTGGCAACCGTGCTGTACAGCAGTTTCCACCGGCCTCCTGTGAGGTTGCCCAGCTCCTAGGAGGCTGCAGCCCTAGGGCCACGTGTCCGCGTCTCCAGCTTCCCTCAGCTGCAGTTTCCACAGGCACTGGCTAAGCCGGGGCACCGGCCCTCCGCCCTTGCCCTCCCTGGCCGGCCCCTGGGACTCTGGGAGGCAGTCTCCGTGCTCCTGTGCTGCGGCAGGCTCTGCCCTCGTTCTGCGCGACCTGGCGCGGTTTCCGCACACCTACCACCGCCTAGCCTCCTTTGATGAGCCTGGTGCTTTGATAGCCTGTTCCCCTCCTGTTTTTTCTTTCACTTATTGATTTGACGGCGAACTGTACACACACATTAGGTAGGAGTTCGGGGCACCAAGACAGCAGAGGCGGGGTAAGAGAGGAGCTGCTGGAGGAGAAGGCAAGGACAGAGTCTTGGCCCTGCTTACAATAAGTCCCATCACCAGGACAACTCCCGCCAGAGTCAAATCTGAAATCACCAATGGGGGCAAAGCAGGCAGTATTCTAATTGGGTTTCCTAAAGTTACCAATGCGGGGAAGGCAGTTGGAAATATTCTAATCCTGTATCATAAGGTAACCATGGGAGCAAATGGGGTAAGGTCGTCAATCAGGTCCATGCAGGGAAGAGAAGGCTGCACAGCTCAGGACCCGAGACCCTCGCTCCAGACCCTGAGGCCTTGATCCTCTCCCGCTCCCACCCCACTCTGCTCTAACTGACCGGGTGCTATCTTCAGTTTCAAGCAATCTGTACTTTTCCTGCTACTTCTCTCTTGCTCAAGTCTTTGTTCTGGACACCAAGGACCTGGACCAACTGGCTCCCGATGATGACAGACATGTCATTCCCATGCTGGATGGGAATTCTCAGTGGGTTTGCGCTCTCTCTCAACTTCAGTGTGATCTCATTTGTTCTTTCCCCAGTGTACAAAATGACTTGTTCCATTTAAGGAATTCTTTCCTACTTTAAGTCACAGAGATGTCTTCTGTGTTCTTTTAAAGACATTGTAATTTGCATTTAAAATTTGGTTACACAATCTCCCCAGAATCAACTTGTTCTGTGGCTAGTCATGCATTTTTTTCCCATTCAACTAATGAAATTCCAGTGTTCCCTGAGAACGTGTGTCACGGTTTCTCTCTTTGCTCTTATGTGTAACCGTCTCTCCTGAGTTACACTCACCTCACCCCTAGAGCTCAGAGTTCTGTGAAGACTGTGATCCTGTCTATTCCTTTCTGAATCTTTGAGGTTTTAGCAACCCCACGTTTACTGTTTTTTAATTTTAAAACATGTGTGGACAAGCAAATACTGAATATGTTCAAGGTGTGCAGCATGAATGGATGTGTACACCTCTATAATGATTTTCTCAATCCACGTAATAAATGTGTCTGCTCTTGCTAAAGTCCGTGCTCTTCCAAACTCCGAGCCGTGTTCGCTCCCCGTGGCTGCATCTTGGGGAGGTGGTCCTGAGCAGGGTCAGCTCGTGAGGGCTCTGCCTCACAGCAGAATCAGCGCTTCTCTAAGTGCTCAGTGGAGGCCGTTGGTTCTGTTTGCCCTTCCACTGTGTGAGGACACATCCGAGCTGAATCCGCACCCCATTTCTCAGGCCGCTGGCTGGAAATAAGGCAACATCCACTGCTACCTAGAACTCAGTCCTTGCCCCAGTGCCAATCCAATAATGAGGACGCAGCTTTGAGAAAAAAAAAAAAAATATATTGCTTTGCCAGGTAAGGAGAAGCACAGGGACTCACGTCCCAGAGCCTGTGAATCTGTCCATCAGGGAAGACTGGGGGCTTTTAAAGAGGCGATTCAAAGGCTACATTCCTTGTGCTCTGTCTGAAGTTGTAATATACTTGTTAATTTGGGAGATGGCTGAAAGATATGGACAACAGGCCCCAGGGATCCTCCCTCATCTGGGACTCTCCGCCTGCTGGCCTTCCTGCCTGCCCCGCCCCAAAGGAGCCCCCACCCAGACTCCTCCCACGACCTGACCCTGCTAAACCCTACAAAACCAGACCCTGTTGCAGCCCCCCACCACTTCTTCTTGACGTGTGCCCTATGCTGCTTAACAAAGCGTTGCTGGTCGGGCGGAGTCCGCTCCATCTCCCCGTTTCTGTGCTCCCTGTCGTGTGCTCTCAGCGGGCCTTTCTGAGATCTTCGGCCACCCCAAGTTCGAATTGCTTGTCCTGTGGTGGGTGGTGCTCTAGGACAGGTGCTCTAGGACAGGTAACTGCCTGGGATGGGGAAGAAAGGTGGTCCTGGCCCCTAGCCCTGCCGATTAGGGAGGGGGAGATTAGGGAGAGGAAGAGAGAAACAAGTCCTTTTCAAAATGAAACCGCAAAGCCCAGGATGGATGTGGTTACACACACACTCACACACTTACACACACACACACACACACACTTGCACCTGGCTGCACAGGAGCTCAAGTCTCATTCATCTCACAGCTCAAGTCTGGACTTTGGTCAGCACCTCCCCATTTCTACCAACCAGCCTGGAAGCCACTGGTGCCTGTTCAGTGTTTTAAGCTCCAAATACAAGTGAGTTCAGACAGTACTTGTCTTTCTGCATTTGACATTGGGACAAGGTCGGAGTTTTGGTAACACCTATAGCCACAGGCTGGGCACCAAGCTGTCGACACTTGGGACTTTGCAGCCATTCAGATTTCTCCTCCAGTTCAGAAGTTTCCTGAGTCTTCTTCCCTGCTTGTGTATCCGTCATCTCCCAGAGGCAGGGCACGTTGAGACACAGGAGCAGCCCTGCAGATGTACGCACCCAGCCCAGGGCAGGGCTCTGGAGCTCACGTTGCACCGCTGCCCACGCAGCTGTGTGTGGTGTCCCCACACTGAGGCTGGGAGCGGTCAGAGGCTCCAGGAACTCCGGGCCATGCAGAGTGCTGAGACAGGGTACAGAAAAGACATTTGCTTCCTCCTACTTCTCAAAACCTGGCTCAGAAAAAGCCTCACTTCTCACCAAGAAAAGAAAGACAACAAACAAAATTAATGTTGACGATTGTCAGATTGCATCTTTCACATTTGTTTCCTGTCTAGGGTGAAGGTGCAGAGTGTGGTGGCAAGGAGCAGGGCTTCAGGGCCACCCTGCAGCTTGGCAGGGCTGCGGAAGCAACCCGAAACAGGCTTCACAGTCCCAGTCTCCGACTGCTCACTGCCCAGGAGACAGACAGCAGGGTGGCGTGAGTCACCAGGACTGAACGAGGGGCTGTAGAAACTCACTGTGACCTGGACTCTGAGTCCATGCTGGGTAAATGCAAGCTGAGACCTGGGTAAATAGAAGTGCACAGGACAGTTGGTGTAGCCAAGGAGAGAACACAGCTTTGACCACCGAAGACAGTGGTGCAGACTCAAAGAGGCCCTGGAAAACAGCTCTCTGGGGAGGAGCCCCTGGGCAGCTGTTAATGACGAAGAGTGAAATTGGTTCCTGGCACGCTTCAGCAGCCCTTGACTCTTCCTGGTTGTGAAGGGGTCTGTTATGTGGAGGCGGCAACTCCTGGGAAGCCTGGGTATTTTCAGGGTGGGTGCTGATACCAGAAAGAGCAACCGCAGGGACAGAGCGTGGGGCTGTGGGCAGACGGACTCTGGGAAGGTCGGGGCTAGAGCTGGAGTTCAGTCCTGTGGCCTTGTTCCCCTCGTTCCTGCCTGGGCAATGACCCCCACCGCAGCCTGGGGACTGGAGCTGCAGGAAGCTCCCTGACTGGGAAGCGAGGATGGGGGTGGGTGCCGGACTCCGTGGGCAGGAGGGGCCTCGCCTGCCCCGCTCTGGGACTGGCTTTCTAGATTGCGGCCACCACAATAACACCTCAGCAGCCCTCGGTTCTACCCGCAGAATGCGGAGCTCCGGGAGTCTCCCTCGTGAAGAAGCCAACCTGACAGGGGAGTTACAGATGGCCAGTGCTCTCCTTGGGACCTTCCAGGTCCCTGAAGACCCAGTGTACGGGCATGGTCCTCAGCATGGCTCTACAGAAGGTGGCTTGAAGAGGTGGGACCTATGGGAGATGGGTCCCTGGGGTGTGCCCTGGGGTGTGCCCTGCAGTCCCTCCTGCTCACCTCGAGGTGACCTGCTGCCTCCACCACACACGCTCTGCCACAAGGTCCTGCTCCACAGGGGCCCACGGCCACAGGGCTGAGCAACTGCGGCTAGACCTTCTCAAACTGTGAGCCAAAATAAACCTTCCCGATTTTTGCAGCAGCTGTGTCCTCGGATGTTTGTTGCAGCAGAGGGAAGCTGACAGGCAGAGGCTGGCGGTGCTGGGGTCTCTGAGACATGCCGCTCACGGGGAGTCTCGTGGAGGACGCTGACCTTGACCTGTGAATCAGACCCCAGCTCAGGGTGCTCAGGTCGGCTGGTGTCAGGGCAGGGGCCAGCGTTCCTCACCTTCGGGCCAGGTGCTCTCCACACACCTGTTCAGATGGGAGTTCATTCTCTTGGGGGCACAGTGGTGGTATGTGGCTTTTTGCAACACATTGAAATTTGTTGCAGACGTTGCGCTGGATGATGCAACCAAATATAGTGGGCCCGAGCCCTCAGTGGTCGGCGGTAGTGTCCAGAGCAGCACGTGGGATACCCGTCTGTACGCATCCTCCCAATGTGACAGTTGCACCCTCCGTGGCCACAACTGCACTGCCTCACGCTTCCTCCCAGGACCGACCAAGGGCAGCAGGAGCTCCCTGGGGACAGAGTCCAACCTGAGGATGCTGGGCCTCTGCTGCTTCTGTCTGGGGCTGTCTTCACTGAACCACAGGGTTTTGCTTCTATAGATTGAGTGCACATTTGGTTGGACTTCTGGCTCCTGGGTGCTGAAGGTTAGAGAAAATTGACAGAAAACATTCCAGATTGTGATGCTGGGGACATAGTTCAGTGGCAGAGCACTTGCCTAGTGTGCACAAGGCCCTGGGTTTCATCCCCAGCACTGAAGAGGAGGAGGAGGAGGAGGAGGAGGAGGAGGAGGAGGAGGAGGGGAGGAAGAGGAGGAGGAGGAGAGGGGGAAGAAGAGAAGAAGAAAGAAGAAGAAGAAGAAGAAGAAGAAGAAGAAGAAGAAGAAGAAGAGGAGGAAGAGAAGAAGAAGAAGAGGAGGAGGAGGAGGAGGGAGAAGAAGAGAAGAAGAAGAGGAGGAGGAGGAGAGGGGGAAGAAGAGAAGAAGAAGAAGAAGAAGAAAGAAGAAAAAAAAGAAGAAGAGAGAGGAGGAGGAGGAGAGGAGGAGAAGAGAAGAATAAGAAGAGGAGGAGGAGGATAAGAGAGAGAAGAAGAGGAGGAGGAGGAAAGAAGAAGAAGAAGAAGAAGAAGAAGAGAAGAAGAAGAAAAAGAGGAGGAGGAGAAAGAAGAAGAAGAGGAGGAGGAGGGAGAAGAAGAAAGAAGAAGAGGAGGAGGAGGAGGAGGAGGAAGAGAAGAAGAAGAAGAGGAGGAGGAGGGAGAAGAAGAGAAGAAGAAGAGGAGGAGGAGGAAGAGAAGAAGAAGAAGAAGAAGAAGAAGAAGAAGAAGAAGAAGAGAAAAAAGAAAAGAGAAGAAGAAGAGGAGAGGAGGAAGAGAAGAAGAAAGGAGGAGGAGGAGGGAGAAAGAGAAGAAGAAGAGGAGGAGGAAAAAGAAAAGAAGAAGAAGAAGAGAAGGAGAGGATGAGGAGGAGGAGGAGGGGGAGGAGGAGGAGGTGGATGAGGAGGAGTAGAAGAGGTTTTAGAGAGTTTCAGATCATGTACACAGACTGTCATTCTGACATCCGTTCAGGCCATTCTGTATAACGTCTTGGTGACCAAAGTGAAAAAGGTGGCCCAGTCTCCCAGCTGATACTCTTCAACCAGACAGGTGGGCGTTGACAATGCACTGAAGTTCAGCGCTGCTGTGATCTGCACAAGTTTAAATCGTTCCATTGCAGATGCTCATCTGGTGCCCACACACACGAGGACACTTAGAAGTGCTTGGGCTGGTGTCAGGTCCCGTCTTCCTCAGGGTTCCAGCTGGGTTCTGGAGGGGTGGATTTGCCCTAGCTACTGCTAGATGTGTCTTTCCTCTCATCTCCCTGACCACTGCACCATCTTTTTTGGTACTGGGAATTGAACCGAGAGACTTGTACCTTTGAGTCATATACATCCCTACATCCCTAGTCTTTCTAAAAAATTAAAAAAAAAAAAAATTGTGAGGCCATGGCAAATGTCCAAGTTGCCCAGGCTGGCCTTGAACTTGCATCTCCTGCCTCGGCCTCCTGTCTCGTGGGATTACAGGTGTGCACCCAACTCTCAGGTGTGGGTGGTGCTGAAGATCAGACCTCGGCAGGTCAGGTCCCTGTTCTACCACGCAGCTCTACCCTTAGCCTTGGGTGTGCCTTTCCTGACTGGCAGCATTTCAGGGCAGGTGTATTGTTTATTTCCCAATTTTGTGTACATTACATTTTGGCATCTTAACCCTTTTAGGCTGGGGAGAGACTGCCCCTCCGGAGGTCAGCCAGTTCTCAGTTCTGAGCCAAGGCCCTGCCTGGCCAATCTGAGACAGTGGGCTGGGCACACCTGACCAACATCGCCTGCCTTGGAGCTGTGCAAAACCCCCTGCAGGGTGCAAACCGGTCCTCGTCCTCCTTTGCCTTCTGTAGGGTCTCACAGGTCCTCCTCAGCAGCTGCAGATAGGGCGAAGGACATGGTCCATCTTCCAAGTGTAGCTGCACTGATCCAAGTTCCTTTCCTGCTTTTCTTCACGACCTTCCCGTTCAACTTTGGGGTGTGGGGCTGACCTGAGACCCTGGAGCCCCAGAGGTCGGGGCCTCTGCCTAGGACTCAGGTTCCAGAACGGCTTAGGCCAGGGATGGGGCTCCTCCCACCACTGGCCACTGTTCAGCCCAGCGGGGGCGAGAGCTGGGGGCAAGAAGCACACTGGGAGCATGCAGCAGGGGCCAGGATGGCGACCTCCTCTCGCCCCCCGGGGACCAGATCTGACCCTCCCAAAGGGACAGTGCGGCCTACAAGCCTCACCAACACCTGGCATCCACCACTCTGGGCTGTGCAAGCTGTACGTCAGGGTTCCTTTTGTAATGAAAAGCCCGACACAAATACTGATTCAGTGAGCTTTATTATGCACCTGTGCATCTGTCCTCCATGATGCCAAGGGATTGCAGGAACATGGAGGAAAGGTGATTCTCAGATGTGGGGTCTTAACCACGGCGAGGTGGAGGTGTGGCTCACCTGCGGGCCCAGCCCCCATGAAGAGATGGGAGGGAGAGAAGGCACCAAGTGGGCCGGCTGCTCTCAGAGGCCACAAGTACTAGGAACCAAAAGGGTGACTGAGAGCACCTGACCCAAGTCCCCTGCCCCCACCCCTAGGGCAGGGCCTGTTGGCTTGGAGGACTGGTGGACGCTTCCTAGAGAAGGAGAACCCCACTTGCATCTCTGGCCAGGGCTCAACCTGGGATTTGAGCTACAACCACCCAGGAGGGTTTCTGAACCCTTGGGCAGCGTGATCCTCCAGGGACTGACTGAGGTTGCCTTGGTGGGCTGTGGATCAGCAACAGGGGCTCCCTGACAACATCTGGTGTGGATGCAGGAGCCTCCTGCGGGTTCCAGTGCCGTAGTCCTTATTCGTGATCTGATTTTGTACGTAAGCACACCAGTAAGTTGGGCATTGCTCCCCTTCCAGACAAAGTCTGAAGATGGGGCAGCATGGGCCTGATGAAGCCGTGTGGGGTAAATGTGCACAGAGAACCTGCTGTTCTCCTGACCCTTGGCCTTAAAGATGCTAGGCAGGTCAATGCAAGAAACACTATTTAGAAACTAGGACCCTCGATAGTTTAGTTCTTGTTCAAGGTATGACCAAATGTTTTATTGCATTTACTATTCCTGGTTAACATGGATGCATCCACCCAGAAATAGAAATCTGTTGTAAAATCATAACTCTTATTGGGTTTGGGGTATAGGTGTCTTGATGTGAAAGCCACATGAGTGGCAAGGAGCACCAGGCACCAGGAGCCCCTGGCTCTGGCTCACCCAGGCTGAATCTGCAGAGGAGCTGAGACACCAGCCTGGGAGCAGCCCTGAGGCCAGCCACAGCTGCACCCAGCCCCTGCCCCTCCCAAGCCTGCCCAGAGGTCTTACAGGACAGGAAGACATGCTTTGGATTGCTCAAGGTTGCACTACCAACAGCCAGTCATGACAACGGGAACCCCAGACGCCACACCGTAAGACTCCCCCAGAGGCCACCAGCCGGAAGACAGCTGGTCCAGCCTGCCTGTGCACTGCTAAGCGGGACACTCAAGTCTGTCCTGGCTCATCTGGCCTGGGGAGGACAGCAGCACCACAGGAGTGTCTGGAGTTTGGGGTTGAACTGTGTCTTTCAAAATCCCAATGCTGGAGTCCTTCCCCTGTGGCCTCAGAATGCGACTTTACTTGGAAATGGTCCTGCAGAGTAGATGAGGTTATAGTGGGGTAGGTAGGGTGGGCCCTAACCCAAGGACTGTGTCCTCAGACAGGAGGAAGACACTCCGGTGAGGAGACCACGCAGAGGCAATGAAGGCCGGCGCTCCTGCAAGCCAAGAACACAAGTGTCTGCTAGCAAGTCACCAGTGGACACAGGCCTGCAGCAGACTCTCGCTCACAGTCCCCAAGAAGGACCAACCCTGCTGATGCCTGGACCCTGGGCTCCCAGCTCCCAAACATGGAAAACATCTCCCTGGCTGGAAGCCTCCCAGGGCTTGGTACTTTGTCACAGCAGTCCTAGGAAACCACAACTGGTAGTCTACGTTAATGCACGTGAAGAATGCCACCCACCTTGGTCGGAGGCTGTCCTGGAGTTGGCTCAATCAGGCAGGACAACTGCTGGGGAACTGAGCTCTCCGTATTCTGAGCCAGGGTGGGGGAGAATTTAAGTGCCTTTTAAATGACATCTCCATTTCCATCCCAAGAACATTTACCAAAGACCTTCAAGGTACAAAGAAAAGACTTTGGGGTGCGTGTGCAATATGGTTTAAAATATGTGCTTTGCTCTGAGCTCCCCATGCCTACTCAGTAACCTCCAGGGCGGATGGAAACCATGATGGACTGGGCCCACTGACTCCAGGCTCCAAGGGCGCTCCTGAGGCTGGAGGGACCTGGGCTGGCTTGGACGACGTGTCACCGGTCAGCCTTGGGCCCTGTCTACACCTTGCTCCCAGCCCATTATCTCACTGTGGGATGGGAGTGCAGCCACCCGGGAACCTCTCTGTCTGTGCTGGGGCAGGAGGGGAGGGCATGTGCCACCAAGGGGTCACTGAGAGGCACAGCCCAGTCTTCCTGAGGACCTGGAGCATCCCGGCGAGGGTGCCTAAGGCAGCCGTCACGGCGGGACGCACAGGCTGAAACTGAGAGGTGGCCGCTCGTGATCCAGGGAGGAGGAAGGGCCTGGCACCTGGAGACGCTGACACTACCTGAGAGCAGGGGGGGCGGGAGGAGGGGTCTCTACGGGGCAGGTGCGCAGGGCGCGTTAGTACCAAGGGGAGGGCGGGGCCCGGCGGGGCTCAGTAGGAGTTCAGCGCCTGCTTGGAGCGCCGCTTCATGTGCAGCCGCTCGTGGCGGAGGAGGTCGTAGTTCTGCCGGAAGCTCTTGACGCAGTACCGGCACTGGAACGGCCGGCCCCTCGTCCTTGGGGTGGATGCTGCTGCGGTGCCGCACCAGCTGGTCGTGCCGCTGGAACAGCTTCCGCAGTCCCGGCACTGGACGCCCAGCTTGGCCTTGCTCTTCTCCAGCAGGGCGCGGGCATCCGCGGCCGGGGCCTCCGGCACGCCAGCCTCCTGCACGCGCGGGCCGTCTGTCCGGCTGCAGGTGTATCCCGCCTGTGCGACAGCAGGTGCGAGTTGAGCCGGAAGCTCTTCCCGCAGGCGCCACAGCGGTAGGGCTTCTGCGCCTCGTGGGCCTCCAGGTGCCCGTCCAGGTCCTCGCTGTCACTGAAAAGCTCCCCGCACACGGAGCACTCGTGCGGCTTCTCCTGCTCCCTGCGGCTCCGCAGATGCCGGATGAAGTTGACCCTCCAGCGGAAGATTTTCCCGCAGTTTGGGCACACATAGGACTTCTTGGAGGTCTGCACCTCGCCACCCACCTCGGCACTGTCGCGGCGGGAGGCGGGAGGGTGCTGGGCTTTTCTGGGGAGCTCCGTGCCTCCTCTGTGCAGTACGGACCGTGCTGCATGTCCTCCTCCCCAGAGCTGGACAGGACGATCTCGATGGTCACCTCCTCATCCAGGCCAGCGGGTGGGTCGCCTCCTGCTACAGGAACCCAGGTGGGGTCAGTGGCGCTGCCAGGCTACACCCCAGCCCTCCTGAGTCCTACCCAGGAAGGTTCAGGGGAGTCCATGAACCCCAGGCCCTGACTGCACTGTGGGGCCACTGGTGTAGCCTCAGAAAGACACAAAATACTCTGGGCAACTCTTTCCCCTTTCTCCCTCTTCCCTGCCACACTCCCCAAACCCCGAACCCTGAACCCACTTTTCTCTTGCCAACATACACCATGTCCTATAGCCAAGCACAGTGGAAGACTCTACCCCGACATGGCACAGGACCCTTTACTCTATAAACACTTGACCCCATGCTGAGCATTACAATGCTCCAGGGACCGTGCAGGCTAGTCACACAGCCTGGTTTGCTCCTGGACACAAACTAGCCACACGTTATTTGCCCTGATACACATACACTGAGGGGACCTGTCTAAGGGAGAAGGCTGAAGCTGAACTTGGCTGGGCAGGACTGTCCCAGGCTTAGTGGTCCCAGCCATGCAAGAAGCACTTCAGCTCCTCTCTCTGCTGCCTGGACCCCCATGAAGTGTGCGGGAAGCCAGCAGGTTTTTGAGATTTCCTAGGAGGGCGAACACTGCCAGCTTGGCCTACAGAGCAGAGAGGAGGGGCGTGGGGCCCCGAGGGCTGCCGAGACTGGGTCCGTGCACTAGCACGCGGCAACGAGTGTTGTGAACAGGGGAGGAAGTGACCCTGACACATCAGAGGTCATAATGCTGCTCCTGCCACCAAGGGCCCTGGGCACAGGCCAGAGCCTTAGGTCAGCCTCCCCAGTGTCCTGCACCAAGGCCCCAGGGGTGAGTGAGGTTGTCCTCTCCTTGGGTCAGGGCATGGAGGACAAAGTACTAAACCAGAGACTGTCCTCCAGCCTGGAAATGCACAGTGACACATACCTGTAGTCCAGCCACTCAGAAGACTTAGGCGGAAGAGTCTCTTGAGCCCAGGAGTTCAAGGTCAGCCTGGGCAACAGGGTGAGACCCCGTCTCGAACATAAAAGAGACCCACTGGGTTTTGCCCCTGCTAGGCTTGGACTTCCTTGGATCCTGGGACCCACCACCCTTCCTTCTTTCCCCTGCTGGGAGGAGGCTCTGCATCCCTGCCTGCCCTGCCAGGGAGCTCTGGCTGGCAGCTCATAAGTGCCTGGCTTCAGCTCCGCAGGTGTGGAGGAATCTGGCCCAGGATGGCTCTTACCCACGTCTCCTCCGTGCCTGATTTAGGTGTGCTCACAGATGAGACTTTGGAGCTGGAGTCGATGCTGTAGGTCAAGACTGGGGTGTTGTCATAGGGCAAATGTAATTGTTTCGTTTCGGGAATTAGCCCAGCTGCTTTCAAACTCCTGGGCTCACGTGACCCCCTGACCGAGGTGTGCCTGGCTCGGGGAGAATGCACGCTGCACAGGAGAGGGGCATGGCTGGGAGGAGCCTGGGGGGTGTCAGGGGCTGACTCTGCCAAGACCCTGACCCTGCCAGCTCAGAGCATGACCGTGTTGGGAGACCGGGTCTTCCAGGAGGTGCTTAAGCTAAAAGGAGGTTGTACTGGCGGCCTGGTCAATACGACTGGTGCCCTTGAAAGAGAAGACATGGAGACGTGACTGTCCCCAGGCCAGGAGCGGCCACAAGTGGGAAACCAAGCCCAACCACAGCCCGCACCATGGTCCTGGGCCTCCTGACTCTAGAATCCTGAGAAAATCAGTTTTTTGTTTAAGCCAGTCACAGTGAGACTTGATTAAGGAAGTCGTGGCAGATTAATATGGTGCATACAGGGTCACACTGCCTGAAACCAGCTGAAACGACCAAAAGGTGACCACCACACGAGGCAGAAAACCCCTGGAACAGGGAAGGCAGATGACAGAGACTCAGGGCGTGTGCAGAGCACCAGGGAAGAGAGGGATATGCACGTGTGTGTGCGTGCCAGGTGTCCATATGTGGAGTGCATGTGTGTGCTGGGTGTTCATGTGTGGTGTGCGCATGTGTGCCAGGTGGTGTTTGTGTGTGTTGGGTGGGTGGTGCATGTGTGCATGTGTGCTGGGTGGTGTGTACATGTGTATATGATGGGCGGTGTGTGTGATGGATGGCTGTGCGTGTGGTGTGTGCTGCATCCGTGTGTGATGTTTGTGTATGTGCTGGGTGGTGTGTGCATGTGTGCGCTGGGTGGTGTGTGTGTGTGTGTGTGTGCGTTGGTGGTGTATGAGTGTGTGTGTACTAGGTGTTAGGCATGTGTGGTGTGTGTCCATGTGTGGTGTGAGCGTGTGGTGTGCGTGTGGGTCCCTGACTCTGCTGCCAGCACAGTGGTGGGCACACAGCAGGGCAGAGCTGTTGCTCTGAGGGCTTGTGTGTGTACTAAATCCCTCAATCCCACCATGGTCACCTGCGACCCCTCAACCTTGGACCAGACCAAGAGCCAGAGTCAGCGCCGTCATTATCACTTGCCCAGTCGCAGGTACTGTGCCGTCAGGAAACACCTACAGGAAACACCAGGAGGGCTCACAAGCAGGACAGAGGGAAGTGCAACCAGGAAAGATGGCAGGAGTCAGGCAGGCGGTTCAGAGGACGCTGGGCAGGGGGGCATGTGTCTGTGATCCCAGAGACTCTGGAGAAGCCCAAGTTCCAAGTCAGCCTCAGTAACTGAGGGAGACCCTGACCCAAAATAAAAATCGAAAAGGGCCAAGGACAGAGCTTAGCAGTAGAGCAGCCCTGGGTTAAAATCCCAGGACTGTGGGAAGGTAAGACTCCTCCTCAGTGGCGGGCCTGGCGGGTTCTCATTCAGTATCCTGTGTGACCCTGGACCAGAGGGCACCTCACCAGTGCCGGGGTACAGATGGCAGGAAAAGGCACGTCGGAAGGGGGTTGGAGGACCCACCAGAATGAAAACAGGCCCCACTCTGAATCTATCCTCTCGCCCCTCCTCAGAGAGCCCTCCAGTTTCTCACCACAGGAGAGCGCCGTGGGGGAAAGCAGCACAAACACTCCGTTCAAGGACACCTGTCCACCTCCCACCAGCACCGCAAGGACCTCGAGGTGGGCGTGGTCAGGGGAAGCTGGGAAGGTTCAAGGACTCGCTTCTACCTCGCACCAGCACCACAAGGACCTCAGGTGGGCGTGTCCAGGGGAAGCCCGAAGGGGTCAAGACCGCACTCCGAGTCTGCGTGTGCACGAGTGGCCCCGGGGGGCACTCTCCGCATGCAGAGGCACGTGCACCTCAGGAAATGAGGACCTCCACTCTCATGTCCCAGTGCTGTACACTCTCTCCTTCCTGCATGTGCGTGCCCTGCACGGAGCTGGGTGCTAATAACACCTGCGCTGGCCAGCAGGGGTGGCACCATCCACACCTGCCAGTCACAACAGAACGGCCCCGCCTTCAGGGAGGGGCTCACTCCACGCCCGCCAGCACTGCTCCTGGGCGTCTTGCCTCAGCCAGCAGGGAAGGCAGAAGGGAGGCCTGGGGTCAGCGCTCAGCAGGAGACCCGAGCAAAGGAACCCGGAGCCGAGGCTGGCGGTCGGATGGGGCCAGAGTTAGGATCCACAGCCCACCGACACACACGTGCACACACACATTCCAACACCCGCACGTGGCCCAGGCAGGCAGTCTCACCTGGGCAGCTGCTCGGGGCCAGCGCCATCTGCTGGCAGGCCTGGAACTCGGTCACCTGCAGCTCCTCCCACTTCCTTCTTTCTTCAACCTGGAGTGGCTGCAGGCTGGGAAAGTCTTTCCAGAGAAGAAAAAAGAAGAGGCGATTTGCAGGTGGGGGGGCGGCCCTGGGCAGACACATGCTCCCATCCTCCTGGAGCCAGGCCACATGGCCACTGGGGT
This sequence comes from Sciurus carolinensis, assembly GCF_902686445.1. NCBI lineage: Eukaryota > Metazoa > Chordata > Mammalia > Rodentia > Sciuridae > Sciurus > Sciurus carolinensis. The sequence continues at coordinate 50,300 of NW_025920128.1, read as the reverse complement.
GATGCCACTGCCGGTTCTGAAGCTGAACGGAACTGGCGTGGATCCTGGTCCTGCCTGCTCATCTCTGTGGCCGGAGGAGTAACTTAGGTCACTTCCAGCTCCTGTGCTGGGTCCACAGCAGACCTGCAGACCCCAGACGCCACATGAATGGCCGGAGGCTGAGCTGGATGGCAGCCCCCACGCCGGGGGCCCGGGGGCCTGTTGCAGGTACGCCCCGCCGGGCTGGCTCAGTACCATTGCTAGGTCCCGCAGGGAAGGAGGCCCGGGAGGCTGCTGATTCTGTGCAAGGCTCGCTTCAAAGCTCAGGGGCAGCGCTGGTAAGCCCAGCCTGACAGAACGGCTGCCCGGGCAGTGCTGCAGAACCCCGGCCCCCCCGCCCCTCCCCTCCTGGGGGCCCTCATGCGCCCCTGCAGGACAGCGGTAGCAGGATGGGACAGGCAAGTGTCTACAAGTGCTGTGCACGAGGCCCTGTCTAGAGAACTCCCTGCCAACCTGGCCTGTTATGGACATCTCCCCTGCAAGCGGCTGTGGATATCAGCAAAACCAGGAGCTACTTGCAGGCAGAGCAGAGCCTGGGTGAGTGGACATCAGTGTTGTGAAGAAGCTGGGAGAGGGCCCCACCCTGGCCAGCAAGAACCTTTCAGGTCTCTGCCCACCTACTTTGGAGTGGTCACTCACCTAAGTAGGAGACCTGCGGCTCTTCTTTCCCCTGGAGGTCCTGCAGCTCCGGAACCCGAGGCACGCTCTCCTCTCCTTGGGAGAGGTCTGGCTGGGCTGCCGGGTCGTCTGCTCAGGAGAGGGCAGGATAAGCCTGCATCAGCCATCTGCTCTTGCAGACGGCCAGGCCAGGCCCAGAGGAGAGGAGGTGAGGGAGCCTGCTGGGCACTGCCGCTGTGTGCAGGCCAGAGCAAGCAGGGGCGGGGCAGGGTGTGCTGCTAAAGGGGGCCTGCGCCTGGGGCATCGCTCTGAAACGCCTGGGGAGTGGGCGGAGGGGCCGACAGGCGGAACGGCTGGAGACGTGGGAAGAGGCAGACTTGGGGCTCATGGGGATGGACGGCAGGGTGAGCCTGGGCTGCAGGGGCAGAGCAGGACCACAACTGGACAACGGTCTATGGGGTCACCACACAGGCGGCCTGGTGAAGCCGAGGGGTCACAGGGTGCCCCATGCGGGCCTGCTGCCTGATCCCCCAGGAGGAGGCTGGCCCGAAGGAGCGAGACCCCCAGAGTTCGCGGTCTCGGTGGGGAGGGGGTTAAGCCTTACTCGGAGACATGGAGACCCCGTAGTCCTCCCCAATGATGAACTCTCCGTAGAAGCCCGTCTGGGCGGGGTCCAGAAGGGACCAGTCCTCTTCAGAGAAGCACAAGATCATGTCCTTAAATGGAGAGACCCGATTCTGAAACCACAGAAGAGGGCGTCCCAGTGGGCGTGGCTGGCGGTGCAGCCCATCCGCGTCTCACAGGTCTCACAGGTCGGGGGCTGGAAGCCAAGGCCCGGAGGTACTGTGTCCTCGGGCGGCAGGGCTGGGGAGCCTGTGGGGCCTGCTAGTCGACCGCCCAGTCGTTCCAACTCAGCTCACCTGATGGGAGCCTTAGATTTCCTCGGGAAGCCTCACCCACCATTCTCTTGAGTTCAGGGCCTCCTCTTGTGGGAAGCAAGGCTTCCCCTTCTGCAGTCATGACGGGAAGACCTGCGTCTTTCCCCTGTGGCCCTGGACTCTGGCTGCTGAGGGGCGGTTCCTGCATGTCCTGGGCTTCCTAAGGTCATTACACAGAACTCGATGTAACAAAGCTGACGTTTTGGAGTGGAAGGAGGTCCCCTTCCACCTCAGAATCCAGCCTGGGTTTGTGGTGCTGCAGGAGACGCCTCCCTTAACAATTCCCTGTGCGGCTCAGGAGGGGCGGCCCGCGCCACTCACCCACCTCCCTGTCTGATTCAGGCTGCATCTCCCGCCCAACACCGGTTAGCTCCTTCTAACTTTCCTCTGGACCCAAATAACCCATTTTGGATAGGTACTGACGGGCTGTGATCTTCCATGGTCACCAGGGAAGCAGGAGGGCCCCCCTCCTGGGGACGGCCCTTTGCCATGGTGCTGGGTGGGAACACTTCCCACACCTCAGCAGCCTTGCCAAGGGCACTGCCACTCCTCCCTCAAACAGTGGTAGGACCAGTCAGGCACGGTGGTGACGCCTGTGATCCCAGCGGCTGGGGAGGCTGAGGCAGGAGGATCACATGTTTGAGGCTGGCCTCGAGAACTTTGCAAGACCCTGGCTCAAAATAAAAATATAAAGGGCTGGGAATGTGGCTCAGTGGTAAACTGCCCAGTTCATTCCTCGGTAGCCAGGTCACAGAAGGCAGAGCCTCCAGCAATGTCTGCCCACACTCACAGAGCCCCTCGACCACCACGGCCAGAACAAACTCTTCCAGGTGCCCCAGAATGTACCCCAGGAACCAGTCCTGGAGGGAGAGGGCAGGGATCGCAAAACCTTCAAAAGAACTGAAAGCATCCAGCGAGTGTGTTCTGATCAGTGGAATCCATAACAGAAAGGTGTCAGGAGAGTCACTACATCCATGGGATTAAACAACGCATCCTGAAGGGCCCTTGAGTCAGAGAGGAAGGCACGGGGACACGAGAAGGTCCACGGGACAGAAGGAAGCAGGGCGTGCAGTGCCGTCCGTGGGACACCCTACATGCTGTGCCGCCAGGCGGGTGGTGTGCACCTGTAATCACAGCGACTCCAGAGTGAGGCAGGATGGTGAGTTTGAGGACAGCCTGGGCAACTTAGCAAGACCCTAAGCAAATGAGTGAGACCCTACCTCTAAATAAAAATATAAAAATGAGGAAAGGAGCGGGGATGGGGATGGGAAGGACAGTAGAAAGAGCCAGACGTCACTTTCCTATGTTCGTAGATGAATACATGACAGTGAGACTCCACACCGTGGACAACCTCAAGAGGGGAAGTTGTACTCCATGTACCTATGACATGTCAAAATACATTTTATAGTCTACTGCCATGTACAGTGACAGAGAACAAATGAAAACATAATAAGCCAGGGCTGGGGATGTGGCTCAGAGGTCCGGTGCCCCTGAGTTCAATCCCCAGTAAACCAAAACACAAATACAATAACAAAAACAGAGAATGAAGACAAGCCAGAGTGGGTGAAGCATTCAGAAAATGCACACCCAACAGTGGGCGAGTACCCCATACATAAAGAGCTCTGAGAACTCAACAATAAGAAACCACAGGGTGCAACTCAAAGATAAGCAGAGTCGGACACAGGTGGGGCCAGTCCTGCAGGCCAGCACTGTAGGCTTCAACCTGCACTCTCAGAATGGCCCAGACAGCAGCAGGGACAGCACCAAGTGCTGGCAAGACGAGGAGGATGTGGGCCACTGGGGCACAGCTGTGGGCATGAGCACAACACCGCCCCTCGGGGAAGGACGGTGGCTTCTCATGAAACCCAGTAGGCACTACCACACACCCAGCGACTGCCCAGAGACTGAAGTCCACACGGGCCTTGCACAACCGTGCATCGCGGCTTCATACGAAATGGCACAGACTGGAAGTCACAGGAGGCTCTTGGACAGGTGGAGCTAAAAGAACCATGGGGCTTCGACCCACGAAGACCACCACTCAGCAAGGACACACAACCCAGACGGAGCTGCCTCGGGAAGACTGCCCCCGAGGTCACAGAACCCTGAAAGGAGATGACCTCCTGGACACCGAGAACCCTCCGTGGGCAACAGAAGGCCCCTCTGCGAGGCGAGTGTCCAGTACCTTGCGTGTGTCCCCACCGCTCCAGCAGGTCCCCAGTGGGTGGCGCTTTAGGAGCTATTGACAGCCCAGTGACCTGGGACTGAAACTTCCTGCCATGGGGTCTGCCCCGTGCTGCTGGGGGGTCTGGTAGGAATGGGGCTCTGTAAGCCCAGCCCTGCCTGTTCTGGTTTTCCTGCGCTCGGGCTGAAGGTCCTGTGTGGCAGACAGTGAGCTGGCCTGGGCCCTGGGGAAGCTGCCCTGAAGTGTGGCTACAGACAGGGACGAAGGACTCTCCTCCTATAGAGATCACTTACCAGGGGCAGCTGGAGGGTGGTCACCTGCTCTGCGTCCCTCATGCTCTCCTCCTGAAGAAGGGAGGTGTCCTGCGGAACTGAAAGAGACAGGGACAGGGTGTTCTGAAGGTGGCCAGGTCAGGCACTGCTGCTCTGGAGCTCACTGGGATCCTCTGCTTCAGGTTTGGTAAGCAAAGAAAACCCTAAGAGAACAGCCAACCCGAGCTGCTTCACGATGCTTTTCCATAAAACCCCAGTCTCTGCGCTCACCTATAAAGTGAGGATTTCAAGATGGTGCATGTAAAAAGCACTCTGCAAACCACATGCAGCTGTCACTCTGCTTTCTGACATACAACAGGGGCTGTTCAACTCAGCACCACAATCAGCTATCTGACCTCTGCAGGTCCAGGGACCTCAGTTCTGTTTCTAAAATACGGGAAATAAAGGCTAAAGCTCCTTGAAGTCACAGCATCATAAGGACAGACAGCATCACAGCCACTGCAGAGGCTGAGGTGAGGGATCAATAGCACGCGGCGCTCATGCACGCCTGCAGACCATGTGCGCAGAAGCGCGCACACACACACACACACACACACACACACAGCGCGCACGAGCTGTTGGCAGGGAGGACTGCTGTGCGACCCTGGTGTCACATAAACTAATGTGTTTATGAGTCTGAAAACTGCCAAGCTCCGTAAGAAAGTCCTGCTAAGTGAGGATGGCCACACAGAGGGCAGGGTGATGGGCCCTTGAAAATTCCAAAATGACCACTGATCCAGGCAGCGATCCCTCTTGTGTGTGCCCAGGGGAAAGGAGCAGGTGCCACCAAAAAATGCTGGCTCTCAGGTGGACCGCAGCACCGTTCACCCAGCCCAGGTGCCCACCCACAGATGAGGAACACAGCAAGTGTGGTCCCCAAGGGGTCTCTGTTCAGCCTTCACATAGGCAACTCCTGTCAGTCGGACAGATGAGCTGGAGGATATCGCCACAGAAACAGGCCAGGCACTGGAGAGAAGTGCAGCACCTTGCTTAGGGGCCCTGAGGAGTTCCACTCACAGAAGCAGAGGGCGGGAAAGGGTCTCAGGGGGCTGCAGCAGGGTGGGGCTGTGGGGTCAAAGGGTGCAGGCTTCAGTTAGCCAGGAGAACTCTATCAGTAACAGTGTATCACACACCCAAATGTGCGGGAGAAGAGTCACTAAGTGTTTTGACCAGGGAAGAGGCAAGTATATGAGGCCTTGCCAATGTTAATTAGCTTGGTTATTTCACAAGTATCAAAGTGCTGCCTCTACCCCATAAGTTCTTTTTTTTTTTTTTTTTGCGGTACTGGGGATCGAACCCAGAGCCTCATGCTTACAAGGCAAGCACTCTACCAACTGAGCTATCTCCCCAGCCCCCATAAGTTCATTTTTTGTCAATTTAAAAGCAGAAATTAGGAACTGGGGGCATAACTCAGTGGAAAAATCAATAGACATGTTGGTTGTTTTCTCATTTGAAATGATCACTACAACGCCACTTATTATAATGCCACGTCCACACAAGCGCGAGTGCACCGCTGGCTTCCAGACTCCCTTTCCACTGCACCACAGAGCAACAGGCCAGTGCACCCTGACACACCACACACCAGCGGCCCTCAACTCAAAGCTGCCACAGCTCCGTGGTCATGGGCCCCACGACCAGCTGTGGACTGAATGTCCGGTGGTGGTGATGGACTGAAGGACACAACAAAAGCACATCTGTCCTGAACAGATGAGGACATTTTTTCTTGCCGTTATTCTCTAAACCATACATTATTACCATAATTTAGACAGCATGTGCGTTGTATTAGACATTATAAATAACCCAGCAATGATTTAAAGTGCTGGAGGACATGGCTAAGTTATATGCAAATATGCTGTTCTAGCAGGGCACGGTGGAGCACACCTGCAATCCCTGGCAGAGGATGGCAAGTTCAAAGCCAGTCTGAGCAATTTAGCGAGGCCCTTAGCAACTTAGTGAGATCCTGCCACAAAATAAAAAATAAAAGGGGCTGGTGATATGGCTCAGTGGTTAAGCATCCCTGGGTTCAGTCCCTGGTACCAAAAAAAAAAAACCCAAAAAACACACACACACACACACACACACACACACACACACACGGTCTATACAAGAACACTGAGCACCCCTGGGTTTTGGCACAAAGGGTCATAGAACAGGAGCTGCTTTATCAAGGAAATAGTGGTTGTAAGAGTTAAGAAGACATGGCCAGCCGGGCACTGCGGTGCAGTTTAGTCCCAGCATCTCAGGAGCCAGGCAGGGGACTCAAGTTAAGGCCAGCCTCAGCACGCTGGCTGGGGCGTAGCTCAGGTAGCGCACTCCCCTGGTTCAATTCAATACCTAAATAAAAGAGGCCATGGTGGCGCTGAGCGCAGTGCAAGTCACAGGCAGTTCCTGGTCGTCTGCGATGACGAAACCGCAGAAGCGCAGGTTCAGAGACAGACAGCCTGACCTTGACGGTATGACCCACAGAAGGGGTCCCCCTGGGAGGACCTAGCAGATGTCCTTACGAGATTGAGTCAGGGGTTCTCAGGAAGGACACAGACCTTGACAACGGTTCATGGCTCCTCAGAGACAGAAGCAAGCTGCGAGTGTGAAGAACCATCCCCTTAACAAACCCAAGCACACAGGACAGGGTTGCCCACCTCAGCTCACCCCTTCCACACTCCATGGGCTGCGTACCTGGGTCCTCGCTGAGCTGGCTTGGCAGTCTGCTTAGGATCCCCAGACTCTGAGTTGGGGCCACAGGCGGGCCATCCTGACTCTTTGCAAGGTCACTCTGGGGTTCTACGGGCAGCCGTTCCTGCTCCTGGTCTGGAGGGCCATCCCCATCATCAATCACCACGGGGTCTTCACAGTGCTTGAGCTGCAGTGCCAGAGAGAACTTTTCAGAGCCAGGGAGAGAGGACCCTGGCCAGGGTCAGCCTTGTGGGCTGTGCAGGAGATGGGGAGACCCTGTCCCCTGTGCTGCTGACCTTGACCCCATAGCTGACCACCAAGGCTCACCCTGGGTTTTGACAAGACCACATAGGACAAGTGTGCCTACATTTGGAACTTTGGAGGGTAAAACTTGCTTTCCTAGGGAACCAAACGGTATTCTGGGCCAACCGAAGTACATGGCTCTAGTACGTGGCCCAGGGGTGCAGGACCCCAGCAACAGCCTGTGCACAGGGCTGAGCTCTCCCTCCCGGGCCTACTCACCCACTGCCAGGGTCTTCCTGGCTCCCGCTCCAGGGCCTCCACAGCAGCCACAGCCTGCTCGCCACTCTCAGGTTCCTGTGCCCGCACCCAGCTCTGGACCTCCCGAGGCAGGATGGCCAGGAACTGCTCCAGCACCAGGAGCTCCAGGATCTGCTCCTTGGTGTGCCTCTCGAGCCGCAGCCAGCCCCTGCACAGGTCCCAGAGGCGGCGCAGGGCTTCCCGGGGGCCCGCAGCCTCCTGGTAGCGGAAGCGGCGGAAGAGGCGGCGGGAGGACTCAGGGCTGGGAAGCTCCCCCTGGGGGCCTGGGTTCTCTCCAGGAGGGCTCTTCATTTTCCTGGGCTCCTCACTCTCCTTTGGAGCCAAGACTCTGGGGCACAGGGCTGTGGGCATGATGGGATTTGATGGGGGTCAGCGGCAGAAGACGACCCTATTTCCAAACAGAAATCACTGGCTTTAATGCTTTGGTCTCCTGCGATTGTTTCTGGGGGTAATGATGGGAAACTGACAAAGCCCACAAAGACCAGCCCTTCAGAGAAGCCCAAGGAGTGTCAGCATGGCTGGTCCTCATGTATGGGGACAGAAATAAAGGTAACATCTCCCATCAGTATTGGTACATGTGCTTTCCCCTTAAACAGGCGATGACGGACAAGCCAAGAAATCTGAAGAAAGAAGTACAATTCAACAGGAACTGGTCTTCCCAGCATCCCAGACCAAGGGGCTACATGTGGGGATGGGATGTAACGAAGCCTCTCGGGTACCTTTGGTGGTCAGGTCCTCCTTGGAGAGGACTTGAGATGGATGGTGTGCCAAGAAGGCCACTGTCTTGAAGCTTAGGAGCTGAAGTCGCGTCCTTGCTCTGGAGACCTTCACAAAATGAGCTGGAAAAACAAGGAGAAACATGCAGGGGAATAGCATTGGAAGCACATCCAGGGATGGAAAGCACATTCTGCAGGTGGTGGAGCGCTGACCACCACTGCTGGCACTGGACGGACCTCAAGAGCCAGAATCAGCCTTGCCAGTGGCCTACACTGGGAGGTGGGCATGAAGCAAAGATAAGAAGGCACCCGGGCAGAGAAGGGGAATGTCAGAAGAGAAGCCACCACCACTTCCAAGACAGACCTGCTCAGTGGACAGACAGCTCAGTGGGACATGCACCTGAACACGTATCTGAAGACGCCCTGACCTTCAACCTTGCCTCCATCAGTTCTTTACCTTAGTCCTCTTCAAACCCTACTCAGTCCATGTGCACCCTTCCTCCCGTCCACGGTCAGGATGGAAGAGGGGAACTCTCAGAGCATGGCCCTAATCCCTCACAGAACCCTTGGACCCCACGGGTCCTCACATCCCCAGGAGGGTGAGTGCTCCCTATACCTCCCAGACTGCTGAGCACACCACCAGCTGGCACACACAGGGTGGAAACGGGGTAGTGGCCACGGCGTCCTGATCCACACGGCTCCCTCCTCTGCCTGGGTCTCTGTGTTCCCAGGCATGAGGCTGGCCCTCCACACCCCAATCTGGTGAGGCTCTCAGCTGGGAGCACCCTCACCTGAGGGCATTCAAGGTGGGCACAGGCCTCACTCCCATTTTGCAGAAAGACAAGTGAAGCCAGAAAAAGCAACATCAACTGAGTGCACCAAGAAACCCATCTCCGGCCTTCTCTGGTTTACCAAGTAAAAATACAGACGCGCCCATGACCACAGAATTTGGCTGGAACCCATGACAGCTCTCCCCACCCCCGGATTCCATTCAACCACTGCTCCCTCGTTAGGAATTCCACCTGGACCCTACCCGCTCCCCTCGCCTGCTCCCCTCCGGCCACACACCACCCACCTGCTGGGCCCCTGACTACTCAGGGCTGCCCCTCTGTGGGACACCCTCCGCCCCACCCGCAGCCTCCAGCGCTGCGCTCGGCGCCTCTGGACCAGAGACGCGGCGTTCCCGCGGCCGCGCCGGCACCTGGCGCGTAGGAGGCTGCGGCGCGGATGTCTGATGAATGAAGCGACGTCGGTGGGGAGGGTTCCGCGGGGCGGGGCCGGCTCGCGGCGAGTCCGGGAGCGGGCGGAGCCGGAGCCCGAGCCGCCGCCGCAGGAAGCCGGGCGCGGGGTTCGGGGCCGGGAAGGGGAGGCTCCCGCTCGTACGCGCCTCCGGCTCCTCACCTCCAGCCTGGGCCCCGCGGCCGAGCGCGTCCTCGCCGGGCTCCGGTGTCCTAGTCCAGGCGGGCTCAGTGCACGGGCCCGGCCCGCTCCCCGGCCATCCCGGACGCAGCCTGCGGGTACCCAGGCTCCACGGAGCCGCCCGAGGACGATCGCGCGGCCTCGGCCCCGCCCGCGCGCTGCGGGCGCCGGCTCTGCGCGGGCACTGGCCGCGACCGGCCCTCTCGGCGCCGCGGCGGGTCCCGCGGGCGGCAGCTCAGGCCCCGCCGCCGCCGAAAGGAAAGGCCGAGCCCTCCGGCTCCCTCCCCTGGGACACTTCCTGCTCCGCTCTAGGACCGAGGAGGCCTGCGCATCTCAGTGGTTCGCTCCCCGCCCCCCGGCCGAGGTGTGCGCGGGGGGTGACATCCGACACCCCCGGCCCAGCCCGGCCGGCGCGCTCGGCCCCGCCCCGCTCCGCGCGCGCCCCGCCCGGGCCGCCGTCCGGATCCCAGGGCCTGCTCCGCCGGGCGCCGGGTCTGCGCGCCCCCGGCCGGCCGCGCCCGTCGGCCTCCCCGGAGCGGCGCCGGGCACGCACGGCCTGGCACCGGGCAGGGGGCGCGGTGGGCAGAGGACCCGCGATGACTGTGGCCTTCCCGGGGCGGGCGCGGGGCGAGCAAAGGCGCGCGGGGCGGCGAGCGCAGCTGACCGGGGCGCGGTGGGTAGAGGACCCGCGCGGGCGTGTCCGGCCGAGGCCGCCGCCTGTCTGGAAGAGCCGCCTAGGGGCTCTTCTCCCTGTTCTCTCGCCGAAGGGGTAGGGGGCGTGAAGCACTACGCTGGCCGCCGGGTTTGGAGTGCCCCTTGAGCCACCCCAGTCCATGCCCGACAGGCACAACCCCCTTCCAGCCAAGACCTTTCGTCGGAGCGTGCCCCTCCAAGGCAAGGAGGGCTGGAGAAACTCAGGACCCCTCCCCGTGTCCACTGCGCCTTCTAGGCTGGCACTGACCCGCAGTTTCACAGTTTAAGGACCGCTGTGCACACGTCCAGAACGACCCTGGGGAGTGCGCAGGGACGCGGCGAGCGGGCTTGAGAGAAGGTCCTTGGTGCATATGGCAGAGAGGACAAGCCGGATCTCATCACGGACCAGTGAGGGGCAAGCAGAGTGAGGCCTCCAGACCCACGTACAAGGCTGCTTGGCATTACTTCGCTGAATATAGCCCAGATTCTCAGATGGATCTTCTCGGAGTCAGGAGTCATCCTTGATTATTCAGGCTCCAGAGTTTGGAGAAAGCCTATCCCCACTTCCTAAGAGTTCTCATGGCCATGACCATTCTTTGTCTGCCCTGCAATGGAGGTGGGCTCTTCCAGAGATGGAAGGCAGAGAAAATTCTGCCTACAAGACCGATACTGTGGGTTGCTCTGATTTTCTTCAGATGCTGTTTCAAGGACATAGGAAGGAAACAGTTCCTCCATTTTCTATGGCTGGGGAGAAGGTTACTGGGCTGCGACCCATTCATTGGCTGCCTCTCTCTCGGGTCATTCGGTGAGCCTGAGTGCTGCTGCCTGGCAGAGTTGCTAGTCAAGTGCCCAGATTCTGCGACTTTAGCAGGACATGGACCAAGCAAAGGAGTGTTTGTCCCCGGAACAGCCAGACTCAGGTGGGGCCACCTGGAGATCTTCCTCCTTGGACATGTGGATTCAGCATTGGCAGGATTCATGCCTGCCCACCTCAGAAGCACCAGCCAGGAACCATGGCCTGGAGGCGAGGCATGCAGAGGAGCCAAGGGTCACCAGCAAGAGCCGCCCCTTAGGTGCTGTAGCAAACAGTGCAGCCGGTGGTGCTGTGCAGGGGCCTGCGGGAGCTCCTGCCTGTGACGGCTGTTGACTGTTTGGGAATCTGTGCTCATAGCCATGCCCCCTGGGACCCCAGAGCAAATAAAATGCTGGACCCAGAGATTGCTGGCCCACGGCATGCGGTCAGTCCTCACACCTACTCCAGTTCCTTGCCCAGCTGATATCCCCCTTTGATCTCCTGTGGCATGTGTTGGCGTTCAGCTCAGCATTTGAGTCGGGGCTCCTCAAGCCCTGGCCAGGTGATCTGAGGCCTGCATCGCCTTTCTTACTGCGGCTTCCTCATGCAGAAACAGGGTTGGTGCTGGTGCTGACTGCCTCATTTGGTGGTTGTGTGGGTCCTTCGGTCGTTCAGCACAAGTGTGCAGCTCACCCGCTAGGCATTCCAGTGTGGGCCCCTGTCCAGGCCCTTGGGCACATCTGTGCCCACAACTGGCTGTCAGGGAGGAGATGAAAAGCAATACACAAAACCGATAAGAAGCACCATCAGGAGACTGGCGTGCCAGGAGGGGCTGGCTGACATGGCGTTAAGGAGAAGAGCAGGGCGGCTCACTGTGAGAGAGGCAGTTGATGAAGGAGTTGGTCAGGCAGGAAGCTGGCTTGGGCGGGAGGGTGGGGGAGACAGGGCTGGAGGGGAAAGTGGGAGTCCCAGGGAGCAGGAGTGGAGAAGCAGCCCAGGCAAGGGAAACGCCTGCCCCTGCCTCTGGAGAGCCTGCGGGCAGGAAAGAGGCAGGGGAGGTGCTGTGGCATGCCTGTTATCCTAGCACCTGGGAGGCTGAGGCAGGAGGACCACAAGTTTAAGGCCAGCTTGGGCAACTTAGCAAGACCGTGTCTCAAAATAAAAAGGGTTGTGGATGTAGCTCAGTGGCAGAGTGCCCCTGGGTTCAATCCCCAGAATTGAAAAAACAAGAAAAGAAAGGAAAGAGAAAGATGATAATGATGGAAAGAAGAGGAGGAGGGGCAGGAGAAGGGAAAGGAGGGAGCCACCTCCCACCCGAGGTGCTCCTGCGCACAGCCCTGGAATCCAAAGTCAGAGGTTCAGGAAGCCCATCACTGGAGGGAGATGCTGCTGATCAAACTAGATGAGTGAAGGACACTGCCCCAGGGCTTGGGAGAAGGGCCCCTGGGCAGGGCAGTAGCAGGAGCGGCTGGGTCACTGCACTTTGGAGAGTGAGGGACAGGAGGGAGTCAAGAGTGCCCGGTGTGTTCCAGCACACATGCCAGTGGAGGAAGAAATTGCAGCTCCTGGCGGAGGCTCCTGTACAACCAGAGGTTCCGCGGGACCTGCGGGTTGCTCCCAACTTCCTTAACCTTCCAGTGAAATAAGAAGCTGTGTGTGTTAGTTTAATTTATGCTGACATGGCTAGGCTATGGTACCCAGTTTTTGTTCAAATACCAGTCTAGATGTTTCTATGAAGGTGTTCTTAAGATGTGACTAGCATTTAAATCCATAGACTTTCTGTTGTTGGTGTGTGGTGCTGGGGATTGAACCCTGGGTCTCACACATGCTAAGCGCTGTTCTGCCACTGACCGACACCTATCCCGCATCTATAGACATGGAAAAAAGCAGATTTCCCTCTTAGATGTGGGAGGGGCTTCTAACCTGTTGAAGCCTTGAGAGCAAAGCCTGGTGTCCCCTGAGCAGAGGGAGCTGTCTGCAGTCTGCCTTCAGAGTCGGGCGGTAGCACTGATGCTTCCCTGTGTCCCCAGCCTGCCTGCACATTTTAAAACTTGTTCTCCTTAGTTACACATGGCAGTAGGATGTATTTTGACATGTTATCCGTACAGGGAGTATGACTTCCTGCTCTCGTGGTTGCACGTGATGTGGGGTCACGCCGGTCCTGCATTCACGTATGAACATAGGAAGTGATGTCCCATTCATTCCTCCGCCTTTCCATTCCCATCCCCTTCCCTGCATCCCCCTTGTCTAAGCCAATGGACTTTTGTCCTCTCCCCGCTCCACATGTCAGAAAGGAGGTGCAGCCTTTGTTTTGGGGGTTCTGCCTGCACATTTTGGATGTGCAGATACCCACAATCTCATGCAGTCTAACTCCCCATTTCTCCCTCCCTCCCCTCCTGGCCTGCTGGTTCTGTTTCTCTGGAGAAGCCTGTACACAGGCCCTTAGCTGACAGGAGAGGACAGGGCTGGGGGAGGCCACATCTTGCAGAGAGGGGTGACCACAGCAAGGGAGAGGACGAATCATGCCTGACGTGGACGGCGATGGAGCTGCAGCTTTCCCAGCACCTAGTGATTCACAGGGGGGCCGCCATCACATTTTGATATCCCCCTGGGGAGGAGGGGCCAAGGTTTTCATTCTACGCTTATGCGTGTGGGTCAGCACAAGTGCAGGTGTGGAAAGATGAGCAGCCTCACCACGGTTTCGGGCCCGCCCCATGAGCCTGCCCCCTAGAAGCAGCGTCCTCAGGCCCCAGCCAGGGCCTGCCCTTGGCAGCAGAGGCCCACCACCTAGGCCTGGGCATGGCAGGTGCTGTGGCCTGCTGGACTGTCCAGGGAATGGCAGCACTGGATCTTACTGTGACTCTCAGCCACAGGCTTCCAGGAGGCACGGACAGCCAGGCACTGCTCCATCTCCAGTGTCCACGAGTGTGGCCTGTGGAGAGGGCGGGTGGGAGCCAGGGAAGGAAAGCTTTGCTTGGTTCTGTGGCGTGCACACAGCACCCGGCTCTCAGAGCCTGCTCACTTGGTGGTGGTGTTCTCTTGCTGATCTACAGGCAGGCTGCCTTAACCGGGCTGTTCAGGGTACCCAGTGGAAGCACTCTGAAAGGCCCAAGCTCCCCCCAGAGAGTGAGGTGACTTCTGAGATCCATTAGCTGTGTGCTCAGGAAAAGAAAAGGAAGACTCAGACATCCACATTCAGGAGCTGTTCTTTTGTTGCTGTTTGCTCGTTTTGGTACTGGAGATTGAAACCAGGGGCACTCTGCTACTGAGCTGCATCCCAGCCCTTTTTATTTATTTTTTAATTTTGAGACAGGGTCTCGCTAAGTTGCTGAGGTTGGTCTTGAACTCACCATGTTCCTGCCTTAGCCTCCCGGGTCTCTGGGGCCATAGATGTACACCACTGGGCGTGGCTCCGCTCAGCGGCAACTCTGCACCCCGTCCTCACAGCGAGCCTGCTTTATTTGAAATGCAACCTATCCCACACTGGTTTTCTCCCCTGTGTCCCTGTGAGAACCGCTGACCACTGACGTGTTCTGACTTGTCTCAGAGCACAGACCAGCCCTGGATTCCACCTCCAGCCCTCCGGGACCCCTTCCCCTGGAGTGTCCCTCATCTCAGAGCACGTGTCCACCTCCACGCAGCCTGCTCATCCACAACTTGTCACACGCCCATGCTGTTTCCACCCTGGGTATTTTCCTCTCCATCTGACCCGGTACAGGAAGTCCCAGGTCTGAGCCCTTGCTTTCTGGGATGCTTGAGTGGTGCGAGGTGGTGGGTTAACTTCTCTGTTCATAAACTGTTGATGTAACACCTGGCTGGAACGGGGGACGCAGGACCTGTGTGTAAATAGCTCACAGAGCTAGCTAACCAACGGCCCTGGGTTTCTCATGGTCCCTCCTCCCCCATCAGCTGTGCATAGTGCCATATTTCCTCATGTTTGTCATCTCTTATTTCAGTTTAGCTGTTTGCCTTTCTGCTGGTGAACACTGTGATAGTTAATTAGAGGTGTCGACTTCCTTTTTTTGCTGGGATTGGACCCTGGGCCTCATGCATGCTGGGCAATCACTGTGCCGCTGAGCTATTCCCAGCCCCTTTTATTTTATTTTGAGACAGGTTCTAAGTTGCCCAGTCTGGCCTTGAACTTGGGATCTTCCTGCCTCCCCAGAGGCTGGGGTTACAGGTGGGTGCTACTGCAGCTGGCTCTGGTTGTCCACTTGACTGGGCTGGGGGACACACAGCTGTCTGGTAAAACACTTCTCCCAGGTGTGTCCATCAGGGTGTTTCCTGGAAACTGGCATCTGCATCAGCAGACTGAGCACTGCGATCAGCCCTTGCCAGTGCAGGTGTTCCCCGCGGCTGCTGTCCAGTGTGCCCAAGCCACTGTTCCCTGATCCCCAAGAAAGAACTCGAGGACTCAGGACTTTTCCCCGTATTCAACCACTGAGCCGTGTCCCCAGCCCTTTCTTTTGTCTGACTGAGAGACAGCCTCTCACTGCCTGGTTCAGGGCCTGGCTGAGTTGCTGAGGCTGGCTTTGAACTCGCAGTCTTCCAGCCTCCCCGGCGCTGGGATGACAGACCTGCACACCATGCCCAATGGCTTTGGACGTGTTCACTCCCTCACGCCTCAGTGGTGGTGGCTGGCGCACAGTGGGGACTGGAAACGGGTGGACGGGTTGCTGCCCACTTGCAGATGGGTTTCCTCAGAGGTTGCTGAGTACCTGCTCTGCTTCACAGGCAGGCTCACTCTGCGTGGATCCTCGCCTGAGGACTGGGGACGAGGGAAGTGGCCGCTCCCTCTCAGTCTCCCTCGGGAACCACTTCCCCTCCTTTTATCTTGGTACTGGGGATCAGACCCAGGGGCCTCGCTGACTTACTTAGGGCCTCTCTAAATTGCCCAGGCTGACCTTGAATTTGTGATCCTCTTGCCTCATCCTCCCCAGTCACTACTGGGATCCTTATCACATTCTATAGAGACCTTCTTAGCTAACTGCAAATTTTCCTGGACTGGGATGAAGATTAGTGTTTAACTCACAGGTGTTCATCATCACTCCCTTGAGGGTCCAGGTAGAGTAAAAAGGCAAATGAAGCTGGGTGCGGTGGCTTGGGAGGCTGAAGCAGGAGGATCACAAACTCAAGGCCTGCCTCAGTAGCTTAGGTCCTGCCTCAAAAGAAAATATAGAAAAGAGGTAAAGAAAAAGGCAAACAGAGGGGGGATTTCTGTCTCCTCCTGAGCTGGAGCATTCATCTTGTGATTTGGAGCTTGGGGCTTTCATCTTTTGGCCTTGGGGCTCCAGGACCTTAGGCCTTCAGACTCTGGACTTACACTATTGGTCCCCTGGTCTCTCAGGCATTGGGAATTGACTTTGCTGGTTCCACAGATGCAGGCAGCATGTGGGGGGACCTGCAGGCACCCTGAGCACCTGAACCAGTTCCCAAAAGTGCCCTCACAGCCATTCCTATTCACATTCATTTCTGCGTCCATGTCTGTGCCTCTCTCATGACTTCTTCTCTGCAGGACCAGAATGCACCACTGCCAGTCATTCTTGCCTCACCATGAGGCCTTCTGAATTAAAGCCTTCCAAATAATCTGCTTGATCTTTTGAACACAGTGTCATCTGTTCCAGGAATTTCCTGACACTCTCTCGCTGCCTATTCTTGCAGTTTTGTGGTCTTCCCGCATTCCGATTTCCTCTGATCCGGTTTGCAGCATATGCAAAAAGGAATGCCGAGGAGTCTCACAGCCACGTCCTTCACCAAGACAGCATAAGTCCCAGATCTCTGTGACTGTGACCTTAGTCAGAAATAAGGTCTTTGCCATGTAATCAAGGTGAGACTACTCTGAGCAGGTGTCATGAACTGGGCTAGGCCCTAACCCAATGGCTGGTGTCCTCCCCATAGTGAACCACGGAAGACAGCACAGAGGGATAAGCCACGTGCCAACCGGGGCAGAGACTGGAGTGATGTGCGGAGGGCCAGGAGCGTGTGGGCAGCTGGCAGTCACTGGAAGCTGGAGAAGCACCCAAGGACTCTTCCCGAGAGGCTTCAGAGGGAGCCCGGTCCTGCCAACAACTTGGTTCAGATTCAGGGCCCCAGAACCCTGAGAAAGTAAACTACTACTGTCTATGCTTCACACTAACACTTGCAGCCAGGTATGATGGTGCACGTCTGTAATCCCAGCTATTTGGGAGGTTGAGACAGGAGGATCAAAGTTTGAGACCCTAAGCAACTTAGTGAGACCTCAGTCTCACATTAAAAAGTGACAAGAAAGCCAGGCGTGGGGTGCACGCCTGGGATCCACGACTGGGATCCACGCCTGGGATCCAGAGATGAGGCCACTTGGGGAGGGTCAGTTAAACCGACCTGGCTCCTGAACCCAGGGTCCCTGTGTACAATGGCTGCCAACGGCAGTCTCCTGGTAGAATATGCATGTGGCTTTGTGGGTGGTCCCAAGGAACTGTGAGAGAGCAAAGCAGAAGAGCAGGGACAGAACCTTAATCAATGTAGCCTTACTGGGAAGACTCGGTATCTCAGCCCTGTCTTAGGAATGCTTTAGGTTGAGGTAGAGGAAGACCTGGGGCAGAGTTAGGAGCTCTGCGTCGCTGAGCAGCTTGGTCCCACTGTGGTGTATGCCTGGCTCTCTCAGTTCGGGTCCTGAGAGGTGGCTCTGGAGAGGTCCTTCCCAAATTTCCAGCTGCGGCTCAGGATGTCTGTCTATCAGGTACGTGATTCTGGGAGTCTCTCAGGATGTCTGTCTCTCAGGTACGTGGTTCTGGGAGTCTCTCAGGATGCTTGTCTATCAGGTACCTGGTTCTGGGAGTCTCTCAGGATGTCTGTCTCTCAGGTACGTGATTCTGGGAGTCTCTCAGGATGTCTGTCTCTCAGGTACGTGGTTCTGGGAGTCTCTCAGGATGCTTGTCTCTCAGGTACGTGGTTCTGGGAGTCTCTCAGGATGTCTATCAGGTACGTGGTTCTGGGAGTCTCTCAGGATGTCTGTCTCTCAGGTACGTGGTTCTGGGAGTCTCTCAGGATGCTTGTCTCTCAGGTACGTGGTTCTGGGAGTCTCTCAGGATATCTGTCTCTCAGGTACGTGGTTCTGGGAGTCTCTCAGGATGCTTGTCTCTCAGGTACGTGGTTCTGGGAGTCTCTCAGGATATCTGTCTCTCAGGATATCTGTCTCTCAGGTACATGGTTCTGGGAGTCTCTCAGGATGTCTGTCTCTCAGGTACGTGGTTCTGGGAGTCTCTCAGGATGCTTGTCTATCAGGTACGTGGTTCTGGGAGTCTCTCAGGATATCTGTCTCTCAGGTACCTGGTTCTGGGAGTCTCTCAGGATATCTGTCTCTCAGGTACATGGTTCTGGGAGTCTCTCAGGATGTCTGTCTCTCAGGTACGTGGTTCTGGGAGTCTCTCAGGATGTCTATCAGGTACGTGGTTCTGGGAGTCTCTCAGGATGTTTGTCTATCAGGTATGTGGTTCTGGAAGTCTCCAGTCACTACTCCAGAGGTCTGAAACAGGATGCAGCAAACCTCGTGCAAATCTGGCCTCAGTCTTGAAGGGGACAAGATAGGTTAGGTGCGTTTAGGGCCAATAAACCTCATATTACTAGTTTTCAGATGAACGCTCCTTAAATGAGTAACAGGCCCTTTACTGAGCTAAGCAGGGGCCTGACCCAAAATTTAAGGCAATAAAGCAGAGAGGTACAGAAGGAGGTAGAGGTGCTGAGCTTTATCCTATGTCAGGTTACACATAGGACATCTTCAGGCTTAAGAGCTCACTGCTTTTAACAAAAATATCCTAACTGTTATAGGTTTACTAAAGGCATCTGTCCCAATATGTACATCTTTTGTCCTTTTAAAATTGTTTTTTGTCTCTCTGGATGTGTCGGATCTGTAGAAAATCCTACAAGGGTGACTGGTGGGCTGGGGCCCCTGGCCGGCGAGCCCTGGTGTGCTCTGCAGTGGGACCCTAGCCTCCTTCCCTCACTCACGCAGGACCTGCCTGCCCAGGAAGGAGCCTTCTAGCCAGGTGGGACCTTCAGCTTGTACCTGAAGGATTTCCGAGGAAGCGCTCCTGGGAAGGGCAGCTGAGAACCCGTCTTAAAACTGAAGTCAGGTTCCGGAACGCTTTAGCCTGGGGGACGGGCTGGTTCTGGTGTGGCAAAGCAGGATCCTGCAGACTCCCTAGGCTGGAAGAGAACGCCTCCCGCCTCCCTGACATTCTTTCTTCCTCTCCTTTCTGGCTGGAGTGTCTCAATAAGCCATGGGCCATCACTCAGTGTCCACGATGGCCACTCAGCTGTCACCCCTCCTTTCCCTTTATGTCTGTGAACACCTGGACCCCACTGTGCCCTGTGGGGTGCTGATTCTAGGTGGTAGATTTGCCTCCAGGTGACCATCTCCTATTGCCTGAATCTTTCTTCTCCTTGGGGGACTCCCCTATCTTTCCTTTTTGATCAACAGTTCTCACTGGCATAATTTGTTTGAATTTTTGTAGTTTAATTTTTAAAATTTGCTGCTTCTGCCTAGTGATCAGCCACTGGGGACACTGAGGCCAGAGAATCTCAGGCTAGCCTGAGCAAATTAGAAAAACCGCATCTTTAAAAAGTTGAAAAGGCACTGGGCACAGTGGTGCACACCTGAAATCCTAGTGGCTTGGAGGCTGAGACAGGAGGATCAAGAATTCAAAGCCAGCCTCAGCAACTTAGCAAGGCCCTAAGCAACTCAATGAGATCCCATCTCTAAATAAAGTACAAAGAAGCCTGGGGATGAGGCTCAGTGGTTATGCACCCCTGAGTTCAGTCTCAGGTCTCAAAAATAAATACATAAATAAATAAAATAAAAGAAGATAATCAAAAGGCCTGTATCCCAGCTCTGGGGAGGCTGAGGCAGGAGGATAGTTACCAAAAGCTCCATCTTCATCCCCAATGTCAATCCAATAAAGAGGACACGGTTTTGAGAGAGAGGAAAAAGAAGTTTATTGCTCTGCTAGCAAAGGAGACGTCTGTCCTCCACTAGCACAGGGGACTCCTGTCCCAGAGGCTGTGATTCTGCCCATCAGGAGAAACAGGCTTTTTTAAAACATAAATTTATTTCAAACTGATAATGCAAACAAAGTGTACATCTGGATGGGGTGCAATGTGAGTTTCAATACCTAGATACATTGTCTTGCCCCCCACTTTTTTTAAAGCAGTGACAAAAGTGTCCCATTTAGATTTCTCTAACTCAAAACAGGCGGCTTTGAAAAGAGGTGACTCAAAGGCTGCATTCCTGGTGTCTCTGTCTGAAGTTGTAATTCACTTGCTAATTTGAGAGAGAATCATTTGAGACCTTCTGCTGCGTTCTTGTGGTGGGTGGTGCCCAAGGTCAGAAGACTCTGCCTGGGGGGAAGACAGGTGGTCCTGTTTCCCCTCCCTGCAGATTAGGGAGGGGAGAGAGGAAGATAAAGAAACATGTCGCTTGTAAAAATCTGTCATAGTGGCAGAGCCACAAAAGCTGTATTCAGAGCATAAAGCGGACGACCTCGGTGACAGGATCACAAGCCCAGGCCAGCCTCAGCAATTTAGTGAGACCCTCCGCAACTGCCACGCCCTGTCTCAAAATAAAAAATAAAACGAAAAGACTGGAATGAGACTTAGTGGTGAAGCCCCCTGTATTCAATCCCCAATATATATTTTAAATGGCCGGATGTGGCTCAGGGGTGACCTCCAGGGTTCGGTCCCCGGGTGTGGCGGGGGATGGCTTCTCTTACTAATACCGAGTGACCGCTGGGAGGAGGCTGGGAGGAGGCTGGGAGGAGTCGGCAGCCATCGCCCAGAAGCGAACTGCTTCTAGGTGGAACAAGACGGGGCACCTGGACGGAGTTTCTGGGGCTCCGGAAGCAGAGTTCTGCCTCCGGATTTCGGAGAGGCTAGCGGGGGCGGCCCCTGGGCCCCCAGTCAGGCCGCCCGTCCTGCCACGTGGCGAGGACGTGGTGGCGGGCGGGCAGGTGGCCTCCTTTCCCGCAGCAGAGGTCCTGGGAGGGGCCTGGAGGTGGAAGTTTAGTTCTAAACTGCCTCGAGGGCATTTGAGTTAGGAATTACCAGAAGGTCACCTTCCCATTTGGAGGGCAGAGCTACCTTACTTATTTCTGTATTGCGAATTGAATCCCGCGCGCTTTACCACTGAGCACGTGCCTAGTCTTGCTGAATTGCCAGCCTGGCCTGGAACCGATCCTCCCGGCTCAGCCTCCAAGGCGCTGGCCTGGCAGGTGTGCGTCATGGGTCCCCCTGGCCCAGGTGTAGACCTGTCTGAAGGCGCTGGAGTGGGCTCGGTGGGGGAGCGCTTGCCCAGCACGCAGGAAACCCAGGATTTGGCCCCAGTGCGAGGGGAAGAAGGAAACGAGAGGGAATTAGCATGCTTATGCCCCTCCCTCGATTTTTCTTCGGATGCCTTGTTGATTACAGAAATTAAAATGATTAAGGGGAAGGCTGGACCCACCCCCCTCCGCAGCTTCACCGTGCTGCCGGTGGGTACCGCCGGTGACCGGCTGGAAGAAGCTCCGCATTTCCACCGCCCGTGGCCTCCGGATCTGGGCTTTCAGGCCCCTGCGTAACTATGAAGCCAGAATTAAGGACAGGTAGTTAGTGTAGAAATAGGGAATCGGGTCAATTCGAGGAAATGAAGCCATGAAGCCATCTGCCTTTGGAAGTTGGAGACTGCCCCTGGAAGAATGGAATGTCAAGGATCTCCGAAGCCCATTGATTACCAAATTTACCTGCCTTTATCAAGGACTGCAAACAAGGAGCTGCTAATTAATGCCCCCTGGGCCCTTATCTGCCTGAATCACCTTGGCCCTCCCCCTGCCCATGGCTTCTCACTTAATGCAAAACCAGGCCTAGTCACGTAGGCAGGAAGGAGAGAGAGATAAGGGGGAGAGAACTGGAGAACAAAAGAGACTTTAACCTATAAAAGATGTAGGGTGTGCTCACTTCTTGGGACTTTAGAACATCAGCCATGGCCCCCTTCTTCCTGCCGGGAGAAGTCTGTATTATTCCCTTTAAATAAACCTGCTTAATATGCTTGCCTTGGCTGCTTCTCTAGTGTTCAATCTTCAACATTAGAAGGAACAGAACTCGTCACAGGTAAACGGCGGTATCAACTACAGCTCAGGAGGGGGCCTGCGAGTTTGGGGGTGGTGCCGCCTTCCAGAAGAGTCGCTGGCACCCAGTGCCCTTTGCACCTGGGCTTTGGAACGACCCGGAGGCGTTCTTGGTCTCCCGGGCCCATCCTTGCGGCCGCACAGGACAGAACAAGGAGGCACACTGCGTCTCTGGGTTTTGCCCGGGAGCCTCCCAGCACATTCCCCTCCCGGCGGCAGGGGCCTACCCTGCGCTGCTGCTGTTATCCTGCGCTAGGACTGACCGTGGAGGGTACAGACGCCTGCTGGGAAATGAGCCCTAGGCCCAGGAGAACCCCCACCCTCCCTCCTGGAGATGGATTTGGGGCCACACCCCAGTTCAAGGCCCCGGGATTAACTAACTGAATTTCCTCCCTTCCTTTCTTCCTCCCTCATTCCCTCCTTTCTTCCTCCCTCTCTGTCTCCCTTCCTCCTTTCTTTTTAAAATTTTTTTTAGTTGTTGATGGACCTTGATTGATTTATATGTGGTGCTGAGAATCAAATCCAGTGCCTCATGCGTGCTAGTCACAACCCCAGCCCTCTTCCTTCCTTCCTTCCTTCCTTTCTTTCTTTCTTTCTTTCTTTCTCTTTCTTTCTTCATTTCCTCCCTTCCTCCTTCCTTCCTTTTTCTTTCTTTCTTTCTTTTTTTTCTCTTTCTTTCTCTCTTCATTTCCTTCCTTCCTTTTTTCCTTCCTTCCTTCCTTTTTTCCTTCCTTCCTTCCTTCCTTCCCTCCTTCCTTCCTTCCTCCCTTCCTCCCTCCCTCCCTCCTTTCTTCCTTCCTTCCTTCCTTCCTCCCTTCCTCCCTTCCTCCCTCCCTCCTTCCTTCCTTCCTTCCTTCCTTCCTTCCTTCCTTCCTTCCTTCCTTCCTTCCTTCCTTCATCTTTCTTTCTCTTACTCTGAGGCTTGAACCCAGGGGCACTTTACCACTGAAATACACTCCCAGTCCTTTTTTATTTGGAGACAAGCTCCTGCCTCCCTCTCCAGAGCTGCTGGGATTACAGGCACCACCCTGCCTGGCTGACCCCAGAATTTCTGTGAGCTTTCCTTTTGTCAAGGTCCACAGGGAGGAAGAACGAGGGGAGAGGCGTGTCCACCAGCCAGACCACCCATGCTTCTCACAGTTACCACTTCACAAATGGTGGTCACCCCTGTTACAGGAGAGAAGATGCCCTCTGCAGGGACAGGTGGAGATCCTTGGAGGCAGGAAAGTCTTTTTTTTTTTTTTTTAATTTATTTTTATTGTAAACAAATGGGATACATGTTGTCTCTGTACATGGAGTAACAGCATTCCATTTGCGTAATCGTACATCTACATAGGGTAATGGTGTTTGACTCATTCTGTTATTTTTTCCTCCCCCCACCCCTCCCACCCCTCTTTTCCCTCTATACAGTCCCTCCTTCCTCCATTCTTGCCCCCTCCCACCCCCCATTAGGAAAGTCTTTAAGAGCCGAGAGCTTTGGACTTAGTTAGAAAAGCTGCTGGAGTACAGGGTGAACGCCAGCTTCAACAGTCAAGATACAGTGGCTATGCACTCGAAAGGGACACAGCCCTGCGTTCCTTTTCACTGAGAGGGACAGGAGCCTGGCCTCATTCAGAGCAGCAGAGAGGAGCACCCTTCAGGGAGGAAGTGGTGGGGATTTTGCTGAGTCTTGCCTGGGAGCCTGGGAGCCTGTTCGGCAGGGAGGAGGTGTCCTTCCAGCACGCTGTCCTAGGGGCACGCTTCTGGAGGAACTGTTTCCACCTCATCCGACACGCACAGATGTGCACACCCAGCAATGTAACCTCGCTAGGTATGTGGAACGTTTTATCTGGGCTTTCTATTTTTAAAAGCATGAGGCAGTGTAACAGGTGCTTGAAATGAAGGGAACTCTTGAAAGGAGCCCAGTAGACTAGAGGATGGGTGGGGAGTGGGCCTGAGGATGCCGTGTTCAGGAATGCGTCGCAGTGAGCCCACTATTACATAAAATCACTGATCACCAGGAATTTTTTTTAAATATTAAAAGCAACTTCCGGGTAACCGCTTTCTGTATCTGAAGCTGCCTCCTGCCGAGGGTGGAAACAGGCCACCACCACACCACCCTGGCGGATCAAGGAAACAGGTAATTCTGTTCTGACCAGCACGGCCTTCCTGAATCTACCGATGTCTGTTTCCTGCCTCCTGTCCCATGGAACCCCCTTCCTCGCATCAAATGTCCCTGTCCCCCGAAGATGGAGATCTGAGACAGAAAAGTGTTAGGCTAATGGGCACAAATTTCCAGGAGAGACACAGCTCTGAGTTCCAGCAAAGGTGTACTTACAGTCTGCCAGGCTGCCCCTCTGCAAGCCACCGCCGCCTGCAGGGAAAGCTTCTGAACTCTACCTGTACAATGGAGTGGTTAAAAGGTAACCCCTCTCGCCCTGAGGTTGTTACTTGGCATCTTTACTGTGGTTTTGTTGTGGAAACGACAAGATGGCACTTGGAAAGTAGAAGAAACCAGACTTTATTTTACACCGTGGGCCCAGAGGAGATGAGCACTCCAAAATCTGAGCACCTCTGACTAATGTTTCATAACACTTACAGGCTGTCCAGTATCACAAATCTTCTAGTCTAAACTGCATAATTGGACACAAGCTTTCAGAAAACAACACATGATTGTGTGTAAGAGTCTTGGAGTGGGAACTGTTCACAAAAGCAGCCAGTGGTAGGGAGGCTGGCTCACAGGGTCTTCCTACCTCCAGCCTTGAGCCCCACAGGGGCCTTTACACTTCAAAGGGACATGGTGAGGTCCCAGGGAAAGTCCTTCACAGTCTAAAAGGAAGGAGTGCATGGTGCTAATCACCTCTCCTGAAGTCCATCTGACTGGAGGGGCGGGGAGGGGAACCCCACTCTCCTAGGCAGTGTCCTCAGTTTACTTTATATCCATGCCTGGGTCAGGTACCCACTGCGGTTTCAGCAGTGAGGGACTCTTCGGGGGTGGCCTACTGGGAAGGTCATGCCTGGGTGGGCAGGTGCTGATTTTCAAAGGAGTTGCTTTGGCTGAAGGACCTAACAGTCCCACCGTTTTGTGGTTTTGACTTCTTCCATCTGAACAGGGGCGTAGAAGGGTTTAGGCTGGAACTTCAGGGAGGGGGCTATGTGGGCTCATGAAGCCTGGTTTACAGTCTGATTGGTGAGGGCCTTCCCTCAATCTTGTAAAAAAATTTTCAGGCAATTAAGCAGACAAGGCCCTATTAAGAGCAGTATGATGGGGGCTGGGGATATAGCTCAGTTGGTAGAGTGCTTGCCTTGCAAGCCCAAGCTCTGCGTTCAAATCCCCAGCACCACAAAAACAAAACAAAAAAGCAGTATGATGAGTGTGAGGAGAGGGCCCATCAACAGGAGGAGTCTGGCCCAGCAGGTTCCAGGGAGGTGACTGCTGCTGGTCCTGGTGGGATTTCCCAATGTTCTCCTGGAGTTCAGCTGTTTTTCCTTGGACTATTCCAGATTTGATGGTGAAATAACAGCATTCCTCTCCTAAGAAGACACAAGAGCCTCCCTTCTCTGTCGTTAGTAAGTCAGTGGCTCTCCTGTTTTGGAGAATTACATTGGCTAAGGAGTTGACTTGAATTTGAGGAGACTCTAGGGAGTCTGCCAAAGTCCTTATTCAATTCTTGGGAGCGTTTATAGTAAAGATGGTGGCTGTACCTATTCCTGCCACCCCTGTGCCAGCTGCTGCTAATATGCCTGATCCGATGAGGACTGGAGCGAGGATTGCTCTTTTGTGACTTGGACTTTGAAGTGGAGTCCAGAAGGGGGAGGAAAGGACCACTTCACCCCCCCTCAGAGTATATGGTTATGTCAGGTGTGAGGAGGACAGGGAGGCAGAGGTGGGAAGAGGGTGTGTCAGGCAGTGAAGAATGGAGCTTCCACAGAGGAAGAAGAGGCCAGGTTGGCTCTGGGGTGGCTGAGTGACATTGTAGGTTGTGTTGCACAGGGAACTGTTAGGTAGCATGGTGGAGTAGAGACATAGGGAGGGGAGGGTGCAGCAAAGTAGGAGACACTGGAATAGAGTAGTCCCAAGGAATTGCAGGAGGAAGAGTGAGGAGAGGTGAGATTGGAAGTTCATGGAGGAGGGATAGGGTCTGCTATCCATGAGCCATGGGTAAGAGGGGTGAGGGCCAGCAGTCAGAAGTATAGGGTGGGTTAGAATGATTGAGGAGTTATAAGGTTATGTTGAGAAATGTGGGCAGAGGGGGTCTGTTAGCTGGTGCAACTTCAGAACAGACCGGTCACCACTGAGGAGTCCAAATCTGAGTCTTTATTAACTGGCCGCTGACTGTCTCACATGATGCCCCAAAAAATGGCTATTGGGAGAAGATCCCCGACTATAGGGCTGCAGGGGTTTTTATACCAGAAGCCAGTACATCAGTCTTAAGTGTCTGTTGCTATGATTCAAAATTACAAACTAACATCATGGGACCTAAAATCATTAGCAGAGGGGGAAGCAGGTCAAAATGACCTTACTTAGGTACAAACTGAAGAGCGGTTACTAACACCTAGACAACCACTGTTGACATCATCGTTAACACGGTACACTGTTTAGGAAACTGGGAATCAAAAAGAGAACAGTTTTTCACTGTACAAGAATTGCCATTTTGCCATTTTGTGTTGCCAACCGTGTCATGCTAAGCACCTGTTGGCGGGTACAGAGGCGGGGTTCCCATGGGAGAAGCATTTCCAGCATGACAGGGAGTCTCAGGGTAAAGTGGAGTCTGTGTAGTCATTGTCCACATAGCCTGGCCTGTGACATTTCCATGGAGCCAAATCTGTCAGCCCATCGCAGTCCACACTGGTTTTATGGACATAATCAGATCCTTGATTCATCATTAGTGTAGAGGGATTGTAGTGGGCGTGTAATACCGTTAGCTTAACAGATTGGATTCTGTCTCTAACATATTTAGTTAAACAGTTTTTCATGCACGGCCTGATTAAAAGCCCCAACGTAACTAGGATGAGAGGTCCTGCCATGGCGGTTATTACAGTAGTTAACAGGGGGACCAAGAGAACAGATTTTGGTACCGATTTTCTCAGGTTTTTTCTCCCTTTTTTGAGCCTTTTTCTAATCAAAGATAAACTATCATGAATAACACCTGAGTGGTTAGTATAGAAACAATAGGTCTCCCTAAGGTCATACATAATCTTCCTTACTTTAAAAATAGTCAATTTAACCCTCTTCTGTTTTATAAAACTACCTCGAGGGAATGTTTTAAGTGCTCACAGAATTTTTAAGTTTACTTAAGTTCAGATCTATTTGTTGAGCTATACCTAATCCCTCTAGGAGGGGAACGGGGACAGGGGCCGCTCATTTAGGTTGCTGTATTAGCTCAGATGTGCCCTTCCTCCCTCCCATCATAATAGTGCACCTGGGGAAGGAGGAGGACAGTAACAGAATTCATCCCATGGGTAATCTTGAAAGGTTGAAGGGCCAGGCATGGAGTTACTCCTGATGTAGTCCAAGCTAGAGAAAAAACCTGGTTCACATTGTTCAGTCTTCTCGTTAGAGGGTTGGGGTCTCTGAGGGCTGTCCACTTCCTGTTGTCTTGACTCAGATGTGATCAGTCCACGTTGTGAGTAAGGTCCCCTCCATTTCAGCCGGGCATCAGTCCTTCTTCTGGAACCGTTTGACATAGACGTAGTCTCCTGGCTGGAATGGGTGTTGGAAGTCAGTGCTCCTTGGGGCTGGCTCTCTCGTAAGTTGAGCCTGTTGGAGAGACTTAACCGCAGGTTGGAGCAGGAGCAGGTTCTTGGAAAGGGTGGAGGAAGAGCTCTGGAGCATTAGCATTTTAATTTCTCTGAGGTTGTTGGTCTCCCACTTTCTGGACCCAAACTGGCCTTTTATTTTTGTGATTTAACCCAATTACCTATCTGCATTGACTGTCTTTTTAATTTTTATTATTACCCCTCTAATTATAGGGACTTCTTACTGCTGTAAGGAAAAAGGGTGATGGCTGCTCTTGCTGCTTTGAGCTGAGAGGGGGTGACGTGGGGTGGGGCACACAGTTTGGAGTCCCTTTTTAGAATCTGGGTCTGTCTAGGGGTAAAAGCCTGGTTCTATGAAAGAAACAAAAAGATATGAATACTGACATGAGATTAATACAAAATAAATAAATAGCATCTGGAACATGCCAATGAATATCATGAAGATGACAGAAATCAATAATCACTTACCAGGAGGAGGAAGAGCTGAGATGTTGAGTCACATAACAAGGCCTGATAAAGTTTAACAGGGCTGGACAGATTTAATTTAAGATTAATTAAATTAATTAATTTAATTAATTTAATTTAAGAGATTTAATTTAATTTAAGATTTAATTGTAAATCTTAACACTGTTGGAGTTATCAGGAATGTAAACACAACATTTAGTTAAGTTACCTAATGTCATCTGATTTTTGTAAAATATCTTTTCATTGGCATGATCTCTCTGTTTAGTAGAGACCCCTTTATTTTTGTTACTTAGGACTGGAGAATCATACTAGCAAACGTTGATTAAGTCTACCTGTGTAGGAGGTTAGGCAGATCTGTAGGCCTTAAACTACTAAAAACTTATAACTCT
The DNA here is from genome assembly GCF_902686445.1 of Sciurus carolinensis. NCBI lineage: Eukaryota > Metazoa > Chordata > Mammalia > Rodentia > Sciuridae > Sciurus > Sciurus carolinensis. The sequence goes on along the minus strand of NW_025920128.1, from coordinate 21,629 downwards.
GGCAGCTTCTCTTGATAGTTATCAGGCATTTTTGTCTAAGAATCTTTTTTGTCACCTCCAGTTTTATTTATTTTGGAGGACTAACACAAGTGTACATCTCAAGCTACATTAAAATAACTATTGCTTTGTTTTTAAATGTCCAGGAATGACTGTGTTTTGGTTTTAACTGTTTTTGCTAGGTGTTTAAGATGAAGATTATCAAATTGACCTTGTTCCTATCTGCTGTTAAGAGTCAGCTGCGTTCCCACAGGGGTCACTCTTGGGGAACTTGAGAGCAGCTTCTTAGCTCCTTTAGTGCCATTCACTAGGTAGGGTCTCCTTGATGAGGTGGCTTCCTTTGGAAGCATTAGGGATGTCTCCCTTTCCCAAGGACTCTCCTCTGCAGCAGGTGCACTGATTGGCTTTTCACCCTCTAGTGGTCTCAGCAATCTCTCTGATCGGGAGGTCGTGTGGCCCAGAGCTGCAAAGCTCCTTAGAGAAGTTCTCTTGTTCCCTGGGCTCAGGCTGACTCTGAGGGCAAGAGCCAAATATTGATTTTCTTGTCCCCTTTATTTTAATCTCAATCTTTAAGTCTTGATAAACATCCAGCAAGCCAGTCTCACCAGTAATACAGTAAGAGTACTGGGCTTTAATGTCTATGACTTTAAGGTCATTCACCCACTTTTATTTAATAGGAGTCTATATTATCTGTCCTATAGGTGATGGCTTATTATCTCAAATTAATTCAGGTTGTTTGTTCTTTTTTTTGTTTTACATTTTTTTATTTGTAGGTGGATACAGTACCTTCATTTTATTTTTATGTGGTGCTAAGGATCAAACCCAGGGCCTCACATGTGCTAGGGGAGCATGCTACCACTGAGCCACAGCCCCAGTCCAGGTTGATTGTTCTTGAAGCAGTACCTCTGCAAAATATTAATCAGGCAGCAGTTATAGAGTTTACAAAGAAAATACACAATGGAATTACAACAGTAAAAACATTTAGTTATGTAATAGCTATCTTAAATTTTGACTGAGCTATATGTTATATCTCCTGTTTGAGATCACAGTAATTTTACAACAAAAAACCAATCTTTTGACTATAACTTTAAAAGAACTGAAGTCTGGCTTACTTTGGAACCATTGTAACATGCAGTAAGGTGGGAGGCAGAGCCTTATCTCAGGTAAGGCAGGGCTCTTCATAAATCTTAGGTAAAGTGGTGTAGTTCTGAAGCTGATCTTTATCTTGTTTTAAATATCATTCTATAAAGTTTACATATATTGTTTCCTAAGTCTATATAAATGTTAATTAACATAGTAGGATATTACATCTAAAACATGAATTAAAGAAAGCTGAGCTTTTGACTTTCCTTTTGTGTAGTAAAGTGGCAAAATATTTTCCTGTTTCATGATATTAACCTTTAAACAGATCAGCCTCTCATTAGCTTGTAGAAATATATTTACATTTTTATCCCAGTGTAGAAGGTAACATAAGGTTCAGGTCCAATTACAGAACTTTAAATGATAAATTCCCATCAAAATTTACTATTCTCATAAGTTTAAAATTACCATTACAACTTTAGGTTGGAGAACACCAGCTTGATAAAATGTTCTTTTAAACCTTTTATTTTAAAGACTTACATACCTGAAAGATATGAACACATTTAATATATAGAGAAGAGTAATAGAATCATAATTACATTGATATTTCTTATGTATTAGCCAAGTTTCGCTTTTGAAGAAAATTTAGACTTTTATAATGTAGTATAATACTCTAAAATAACAGTTGCTGTTTAACCAGAATGTACAAAATCAATAAAAAGGCCTAAGAGGCAGCATGTCCCTTTTGGTGGTCGGTAGGGGAATGTCTTTTAAAGCCTGGAGTGTTTCTGGGAGATGATGGGGGAGTTGGGGGTTAATGGGATGCCTAAACATGGAACACATGGGGAGCAGAGCTGGGCCTTAGGTTGAGAAACACAGTAGCCCAGGAGGCCAGGGATTTAAGCAGGATGGTAGCGTGGCATCTGGAATACTCGGAAGAAGGTCTACAGAGCAGGAGATCATCCATATACTCAACAAGGTGGCTAGGGGATAAATTTAGGGTGACCAGGTCGCACTGGAGAGCCTGGACAAACTAGTGGGGGCTCAGAAGCCCTGTAGGAGAAGGATCCAGGCGAGCTGCTGAGAGTAGTTAGTGTCGGGTCTGTCCAGGTGAAGGTGAAGAGTGGGCGTGAGGAGGGTGGAGGGAAGAGTGAAGGAGTCCTCCAGGTCTAGTGCTGAGGCCTGTGATACGGGACCAGAGGGGTAGCAGTTGGGCGCTACAGGGTTTGGGGGACAACTGCCTCGTTGATTGCTCTGAGGTCCTGGACTACTCGGACTGGCCACTGGGTCTCCTGACTCCCAGGATGGGGCGTCACGGGTCGAGTGGGTTGGCACGAGGAGTTTGGGAGATGATGAGCATCAAGGCTTCGAGGTGGAGGGGGTTAAAGGACATCGGGGGAGGACATAATGGGTGGGGCCTCTCCACTGGATGTGAACCTAGGAATGGTGTTTTGCTACATTAGGTTGAGAAGTATCCCAGACTATGGGGTTAATCTCAGCAGGTAAAGGACAATCGGGAGGCTTAGGGGAGCAGGGACAGGTTCTGGGCCAGCAAGTATTAAAAAGATGGAAGTGGAATACAGATTTTCAAAGTAGCTTCTCATTATGTTCTGTATCTCAGTGGTGTCTGTCATGATATTTCCTTTTGCATCATGTATTTTAGTAATTTGAGTCTTCTCTCTCCTTCTCTTTGTTAGTGTGGCTAAGGTTTGTCTATTTTGTTTACTTTCTCAAAGAACCAACTTTTTGTTTTGTCAATTTCTGGAATAGTTTCTTTTGTTTCAATTTCATTGATTTCAGCTCTGATTTTAATTATTTCCTGTCTTCTACTACTTTTGCTTTTATTCTGTTCTTTTTCTAGGGCTTTGAGCTGTAATATTAGGTCATTTAGTTGTTGACTTTTCATTCTTTTCTGGAATGTGCTCCATGCAATGAATTTTCTTCTTAGCACCGCTTTCACAGTGTCCCAGAGATTGTGATATGTTGTATCGTCGTTCTCATTGACCTCTAAGAATTTTTTTATCTCCTCCCTGATGTTTTCTGTTATCCATGTTTCATTCAATAGCATATTATTTAGTCTCCAGGTGTTGGAGTAATTTCTGTATTTTATTTTGTCATTGATTTCTACTCTCAGTCCATTATGATCTGATAGAACACAAGGCAGTATCTCTGTTTTTTTGCATTTCCTAAGGGCTGCTTTGTGGCATAACACATCGTCTATTTTCAAGAAGGTTCCATGTGCTGCTGAGAAGAAAGTGAATCTGCTCATTGATGGATGGAATATTCTATATATGTCTATTAAGTCTAGGTTCTTGATTGTGTTATTGAGTTCTATGGTTTCTTTATTTGGTTTTTGTTTGGAAGATCTATCTAGTGGTGACAGCGGTGTGTTAAAGTCACCCAGAATTATTGTGTTGTGCTCTATGTGATTCCTGAAATTGAGAAGGATTTGCTTGACGTACAGGGATGCACCATTGTTTGGGGCATAAATCTTTACTATCATTATGTCTTCCTGATTTATGGTTCCCTGAAGCAGTATGAAATGTCCTTCTTTATCCCTTCTGACTAACTTTGGCTTGAAGTCCACTTTATGTGATATAAGGATGCAAACCCCTGCTCTTTTACTGAGTCCATGTGCGTGGTAGGTTTTTTCCAATCCTTTCACCTTTAGTCTGTGGATGTCTTTTTCTATGAGATGAGTCTCTTGCAGGCAGCATATTGTTGGGTCTTTCTTTTTAATCCATTCTGCCAGTCTATGTCTTTTGATTGATGGTTTTAGGCCATTAACGTGCAGGGTTATTATTGAGATATGATTTACATTCCCAGTCATTTGGCTTATTTTTGGTTTTTAAGTTGGCTTGATTTCTCCTTTGAGTGGTTTTTCTCTAGGGTAGTTCCTCCCTTTGCTGACCTACATTGTTGTTTTTCATTTCCTCCTCATGGAATATTTTGTTGAGAACATTCTGTAGTGCAGGCTTTCTATTTGTAAATTCTTTTCACTTTTGTTTATCATGGAAGGATTTTATTTCAACTTCAAATCTGGAGGTTAGTTTTGTTGGGTATAGGATTCTTGGTTGGCAACCATGTTCTTTCAGAGCTTGAAATATGTCGTTCCAGGCCCTTCTAGCTTTTAGAGTCTGGGGTGAGAAGTCGGCTGCTATCTGTATTGGTCTCCCCCTATATGTAATCTGATGCTTTTCTCTTGCAGCCTTCAAACTCCTATCTTTATTTTGAATGTTAGGCATTTTCATTATAATGTGCCTTGGTGTGGATCTGTTGTGATTTTGTGCATTTGGTGTTCTCTAAGCCTCTTGTATTTGATTTTCCATTTCATTCTTCAGGTTTGGGAAATTTTCTGCTATTATTTCATTGAATAGGTTGTTCATTCCTTTGGTTTGTATCTCTGTGCCTTCCTCAGTCCCAGTAATTCTTAAAGTTGGTCTTTTCATGATGTCCCATAGTTCTGGTAGATTCTGTTCATGATTTCTTACCATCTTCTCTGCTTGGGCAACGTTATTTTCAAGATTAAATATTTTGTCTTCATTGTCTGAGGTTCTGTCTTCCAAGTGGTCTAGTCTGTTGGTGATGCTTTCCATTGAGTTTTTTATTTGGTTTATTGTCCCCTTCATTTCAAGGATTTCCATTTGGTTTTTTTTTTGAGAATCTCTATCTCTTTGTTGAAATGATCTTTTGCTTCCTGCAGGTGCTCTTTCAGCTTATTGGTATTATCATTCATTGCCTGCATTTGCTCTCTTATTTCATCCTTTGCTTCGCAAATCATCTTAATCATGTATAATCTGAAGACACTGACAAATTTCTAGGGACATATGCTCCTCCCAAACTGAACCAGGAGGACATACATGATTTAAACAGATCAATATCAAGCAATGAAATAGAAGAAGTCATTTAAAATCTACCATCCAAGAAAAGTCCAGGAGCAGACAGATTCTCAGCCAAGTTCTAGAAGACCTTAAAAGAAGAACTCATTCCAATACTTCTCAAAGTATTCCAGGAAATAGAAAAGGAGGGTATCCTACCGAACTCATTCTATGAAACTAATATCACCCTCATACCCAAACCAGGAAAAGACACATCAAGGAAAGAAAATTTTAGACCAATATCCTTGATGAATAGAGATGCAAAGATCCTTAACAAAATATTGGCAAACCGTATCCAAAAACATATTAAGAAAATTGTGCACCATGATCAAGTGGGGTTCATCTGTGGAATGCAAGGATGGTTCAACATTCATAAATCAATAAACGTAATCCACCATGTCAATAGACTTAAGGATAAGAATCATATGGTTATTTCAATTGAGGCAGAAAAAGCGTTTGACAAAATACAACACCACTTCATGCTCAAAACACTAGAAAAAAAAGGGATAGTAGGAACATACCTCAACATTGTAAAGGCTATTTATGCTAAGCCTATGGCCAACATCATTCTTAATGGAGAAAAATTGAAACCATTCCTTTTAAAAACAGGAACAAGACAGGGATGTCCTCTTTCACCACTCTGTTCAACATTGTCCTCGAAACTCTAGCCAGAGCAATTAGGCAGACTAAAGAAATTAAAGGGAAGTAAATAGGAAAAGAGGAACTTAAGCTGTCACTATTTGTGGATGACATGATTCTATATTTAGAGGATCCAAAAACCTCCTTCAGAAAACTTCTAGACCTCATCAATGAATTCAGCAAAATAGCAGGGTATAAAATCAACACGCATAAATCTAAAGCATTTTTATATGCAAGCAACGAAATAGCTGAAAGGGAAATGAGGAAAACAACTCCATTTGCAATAGCCTCAAAAAAATAGAATACTTGGGCATCAATCTAACCAAAGAGGTAAAAGATCTCTACAATGAAAACTACAAACATTGAAGAAAGAAATTGAGGAAGACCTTAGAAGATGGAAAGATCTCCCATGTTCTTGGATAGGCAGAATTAATATTGTCAAAATAGCCATACTACCAAAAGTGCTATACAGATTCAATGCAATTCCACTTAAAATCCCAATGACATACCTTACAGAAATAGAGCAAGCAATCATGAAATTCATCTGGAAGAATAAGAAACCCAGAATAGCTAAAGCAATCCTTAGCAGGAAGAATGAAACAGGAGGTATTGCAATACCAGAACTTCAACTATACTACAAAGCAATAGTAACAAAAACAGCATGATATTGGCACCAAAATAGACAGGTAGATCAATGATACAGAATAGAGGACATGGACACAAACCCAAATAAATACAATTTTCTCATACTAGACAAAGGTGCCAAAAATATGCAATGGAGAAAAGACAGCCTCTTCAACAAATGGTGGTGGGAAAACTGGAAATCCATATGCAGCAGAATGAAACTAAACCCCTATCTCTCACCCTGCACAAAAATCAACTCACAATGGATCAAGGACCTTGAAATCAGACCAGAGACCCTGCATCTTATAGAAGAAAAAGTAGGTTCAAATCTTTATCTTGTTGGCTTAGGATCAGACTTCCTTAACAGGACTCCCATAGCACAAGAAATAAAAGCAAGAATCAATAACTGGGATAAATTCAAATTAAACAGCTTTCTCTCAGCAAAGGAAACTATGAGCTATGCGAAGAGAGAGCCTACAGAGTGGGAGAATATCTTTGCCACTCATACTTTCAGATAGAGCACTAATTTCCAGAATCTATAAAGAACTCAAAAAACTCTACACCAAGAATACAAATAACCCAATCAACAAATGGTCTAAGGATATGAACAAACACTTCACAGAAGAAGATGTACAAGCAATCAACAGACATATGAAAAAATGTTCACCATCTTTAGTAATAAGAGAAATGCAAATCAAAACCACCCTAAGATTCCATCTCACCCCAATTAGAATGGCGATTATCAAGAATACAAGCAACAATAGGTGTTGGAGAGGATGTGGGGAAAAAGGTACACTCATACATTGCTGGTGGGGCTGCAAATTAGTGCAGCCACTCTGGAAAGCAGTGTAGAGATTCCGTAGAAAACTTGGAATGGACCTACCATTTGACCCAGCTATCCCACTCCTCGGCCTATACCCAAAGGGCTTAAAATCAGCATACTACAGAGATACAGCCACATCAATGTTCATAGCTGCTCAATTCACAATAGCCAGACTATGGAACCAACCTAGATGCCCTTCAATTGATGAATGGATAAAGAAACTGTGGTATATATACAATGGAATATTACTCAGCTATAAAGAATAATAAAATTATGGCATTTGCAGGCAAATGGATGAAATTGGAGAATATCATGTTAAGTGAGATAAGGCGATCTCAAAAAACCAAAGGACAAATGATCTCACTGATAAGCAGATGATGACACGTAATGGGGGGTGGGAGGGGGGCAAGAATGGAGGAAGGAGGGATTGTATAGAGGGAAAAGATGGGTGGGAGTGGTGGGGGGAAGGAAAAAAAATAATGGAATGAATCAAAAAAAAAGAATCAAATATGTTACTAGCATTCTGATAAAAGTCTAATTATGTACTGTAAAGGGAGGGAGTAATTGATTCCACCTGGCCTGGATATAAGTGCAGTTAACAATGAATTTCTTTATATCTACTATGAAAGATGAAAAGTTTGTGAATTTTGACGTGTAGTGCAGTGATTACCGTATCACTCTTGAGTAGATTTCTTAGAGCAGAGGCTGGCTCTGTCCCTCGCTGACTGTGACTTTGGAAAACCTGGTTAAGGTTTATTACTTACTTTCTTCTGTATATATGAAGATAATGGTAGAACTTTGTTTCGGGGTTACTATGAGGATGTAATAAGGTAAAAGACTGGCAAGATTCTGCAGCCCACAGTACGTCCAGTGTAAGTGTTAGAATTCTATTGCGAGTATTTAGACATGTACAACGTGGAGTATGGTGATCTGGATTATCACTGCTGTGGCGATCCTGCATACTCTGGGAACTTCCTGTATAAAATATGGGAGAAGATAACCCATTTGCTTCTCTGAAAAGCACAGAAGCTGAGTGGGGCTTGGCCTAGATCTCAGACACCAGCTCCCAGGGACGAAGCGGGGACAGAGGGTTCTGGGTATCGTGAGTTAAATGTTTCACCAGCACTGCTACTGCTGAGACTGCCTACTTAACAGTAACTCTAGACACTGGGCTTCCTGAGGGCCGTAGTCCTGAGCCTGCCTGCTTAATAGTAACTCTAGACACTGGGCTTCCTGAGGGCCGTAGTCCTGAGCCTGCCTGCTTAATAGTAACTCTAGACACTGGGCTTCCTGAGGGCCGTAGTCCTGAGCCTGCCTGCTTAACAGTAACTCTAGACACTGGGCTTCCTGAGGGCCGTAGTCCTGAGCCTGCCTGCTCAACAGTAACTCTAGACACTGGGCTTCCTGAGGGCCGTAGTCCTGAGCCTGCCTGCTCAACAGTAACTCTAGACACTGGGCTTCCTGAGGGCCGTAGTCCTGAGCCTGCCTGCTCTACAGTAACTCTAGACACTGGGCTTCCTGAGGGCCGTAGTCCTGAGCCTGCCTGCTCTACAGTAACTCTAGACACTGGGCTTCCTGAGGGCCGTAGTCCTGAGCCTGCCTGCTTAACAGTAACTCTAGACACTGGGCTTCCTGAGGGCCGTAGTCCTGAGCCTGCCTGCTTAACAGTAACTCTAGACACTGGGCTTCCTGAGGGCTGTAGTCCTGAGCCTGCCTGCTTAACAGTAACTCTAGACACTGGACTTCTTGAGGGCTGTAGGAAGCTCCACCAAGCATTGCAAGAGTGAAATAGCTACAAGAATGTTTGTAGCCCGGTAATTTTCTAGTGTACAAAGAACAATACCTCTGTAGTCCTTTATTTCTTGCTTATTTGACTCTACGTAAATAAATGTACTGGGCCAACTCTTTTGACACTGCTTCTCCATCAGAGAGCAGTGCCCCACCTGCAAAAAAAATCATCAGCCGGTCAAGAGCCATGAATGAAAATTCAAAATGAATTCTAGTATGTGTTAATATTGTTCAAAATTTGGGCAAAATTAATTAGCTATTTTCTCTGAGAGTTTCAGTTTTAATAGACCTTGTTTTGGTCAATTAGAAGTTAAAGGCAAAGTGTTGTACTAGTAAATACACCAACCTCTTCCCTAGATGGCATTTGTTACCAAAGATGAAGTACTGTGGTGGATTGGAACATAAACACTTTTAAATAAAATAGCTATAGTCAACCAAAATACACGGATGTTGGGCTTGAGTATTTGAAACTCATCATTGGACAAAACATGGAACTTACCCATAAGAAGTGTGGCTAAAAAGAAATGAAACCAATTATTAGAAAAGAAATTAAAAAAAAAAAGATGGAAGTGGACTTTGAAGGAGGAAGGGCGATGGAGGAAGATGCAGGTGGACTTTGAAGGAGGAAGGGCAATGGAGGAAGATGGAGGTGGACTTTGAAGGAGGAAGGGCAATGGAGGAAGATGGAGGTGGACTTTGAAGGAGGAATGGCAATGGAGGAAGATGGAGGTGGACTTTGAAGGAGGAATGGCCATGGAGGAAGATGGAAGTGGACTTTGAAGGAGGAATGGCAATGGAGGAAGGTGGAAGTGGACTTTGAAGGAGGAATGGCAATGGAGGCTTTTAGTTCGTGAAGGCGATCTCCACCCAGTAGGGGCACGGGGCAACGTGGCATGGCTCCACAGAAGTGGGACAATGAAAGGGACCCGAAGGTGCAATAAGGGGGTGTTGCAGTGGACACGTCGGGTCCCTGAGGCTCCCATAATGGAGGTAACTGATTAAAAGGACATCCATGCCACTCGTCCAAGAGCGAAAGGCTCGCCCCACAAGTGAGACTGATGGCTGCTCAGCATCCCTGTGACCCGGGGCTCCTCGGATGGGCCCTCTGAGGTGGCAGGTGCAGTGGAGCCCGGGCCCCGTCAATCCAACAACTCGGAGAATGGGACTTGGGAATCGGTGGCTGTGCCGGGAGAAGGGGTGTCCTTCCCTGGGGACAATCCACCTGCCCGTGTCCCCATTGTCCACACTTGGGACAGGTTTGGAGGGGTTCCTCGGGTCAGGGCAGGCTTTTGCCCAGCGTCCTTGTTGCCCGCATTGAAAGCAGGGTCCGGGAGATAGGCTGGTGGGGCCGTGAGCCGTGAAGGTGTCAGGTGGTCGGGTGCAGCCGTGAGCCACAGGGCTTTCCTCGGGCTCTGGATGGCGAGGCCGGAGCTGGTGTTTAAGATGCTGCTCTTTCTCCTTTCTGGCCTCATCTTCCCGGGACATTCTCTAACTGCCTGAGTTTCTTGCAAATGTCAGGTGCAGACCTGCTGATAAAGTCAAAATGAAGAAAGCGACGGCCACCAGCCCTGCCGATGTCCAAGTCTGTATACTTGGTGACGGCCTCAGAAGCCCGGCCACAAATAGGATGGGGTTTTTATCAGGTCCTGGTGTGATTCCTTCATCTTTTCCCAATTAACCTGCGTGAGGATTTTCTCTCATTCCTTCAAGGAGGCAAGAGCTCCTGCGTTGGAGTCTGAGGACCTCGGGGTCCTGAGGCTAATAAGTCCAACTAGGTTCAACTGCAGGGGTAGCAGCGTCTGCTGCTGGGTGGATATCTGGGTTTTGGCCATGTAGGAGGCTGCGTGAGCTCTCTCGGGCTGCCGAATTCAAGTGCGTTCCTCACTGGTCAGGGTGGATGTCAATATATAGTACACATCTGCCAAGGAAGGTGGTAGGCCTGAGTCAACAGGCGAATTCCTTCCTATATTTAGCAGGGTTTTCGGAAAAAGATCCCAGTCTATTCTCTATTTGGGACATATCTCTCATGGAGAAGAGACCATGGACCTGCACGGTCCCTCAGCTCCTGCCACCTCCCGGAGAGGGAGCATGTGTTTTGCCAGGATATTTTTAGACCTTGTATGGGGAGGGGATGGTGGTGGGGAGGGGAAACCAAAGTGTGGGATCTGAGGAGGTGGATCTTGTAAGCTTAGGGGCATGGTTAGTGGCCAAACAAAATTGGACAGAAAGCGGCAGAAGAGAGCTTTATTGGAATTTGGCTCTCAGGTGAAATTCCCAGCCCCCCAGGGTACAGATCAGGGTAGGGAGCCGGAGAAAATCACACATGGCCCCCGCTGCCCAGGGTCTTTATAGGCTGGAATGGGCGGGGGTCCTGCTGAGGGACAGGTGGAGGTAAGGGTCAGTGGAGTTTCTCTGCCTGTTTGACTGGTCGTCGTGTGGTGCGCTGTCCTTTGCCTCAGTTGCTCCGCTCTCCATACTATTGTCGCCCATATTCCGACCTAACAGATCCGACAGCAGGGCAGCTGGACTTTGTGGGGAGGAGTCAACTATGGGGCCCTGGGACTTGGCTGACGGGAACTGTTGGGGTAGCAGTGGAATTTTAGGAGGGGGCCTGATGTGGGGACCATGGGACCCCGGGATCTTAAGGAGGAGGTTCAGCTGCTGTTTCTGGGGCTGTAAATGAGGAAGAGAGTTGGGAGTCTGTAAGAACCAATTGCCAAGTGGGACAAGGTGTGCATGATGAGGGGTTTGAGTGACGGACAAGATAGGCTGTCCGTCATGACCTCACTCCACTTTCCATTTTGCAATAAATGATTTTTTAATTTTTGGAGAATTTCTTGATCAAAGGTTCCAGATTTGGACCATTTGTGCAGATTATCTAATTTGTACTGTGGCCGATTTGAGTGCTGAACTTAATGAGGCATTTGATTTTGAAGGCAGTTTGGGACTAAAGGGTCTTACAATTGCTAATGAGATAACCCCAAGGGGAGTCCAGTGGAACTGACTGAGTCCCCTGTTGTGGGAGGTGATGGGGTGTCAAATAGAAATCAGAGATTACCATGGATTCTTTCCAACACCATGCTGGACAGTACCACCGGAAATGGGGGATGCTTCTCCACAGTATCAGTGGTGGGGGGGATCCCAGGGTCCTGTGGTCAGAAGGTGTGGTCTCAGGGCAGGACACTGTTCACTAGAGACCAGCTGACAATGGTGGATCCAGGGTCCTGTGGTCAGAAGGTGTGGTCTCAGGGCAGGACACTGTTCACTAGAGACCAGCTGACAATGGTGGATCCAGGGTCCTGTGGTCAGAAGGTGTGGTCTCAGGGCAGGACACTGTTCACTAGAGACCAGCTGACAATGGTGGATCCAGGGTCCTGTGGTCAGAAGGTGTGGTCTCAGGGCAGGACACTGTTCACTAGAGACCAGCTGACAATGGTGGATCCAGGGTCCTGTGGTCAGAAGGTGTGGTCTCAGGGCAGGACACTGTTCACTAGAGACCAGCTGACAATGGTGGATCCAGGGTCCTGTGGTCAGAAGGCGTGGTCTCAGGGCAGGATACTGTTCACTAGAGACCAGCTGACAATGGTGGATCCAGGGTCCTGTGGTCAGAAGGTGTGGTCTCAGGGCAGGACACTGTTCACTAGAGACCAGCTGACAATGGTGGATCCAGGGTCCTGTGGTCAGAAGGTGTGGTCTCAGGGCAGGACACTGTTCACTAGAGACCAGCTGACAATGGTGGATCCAGGGTCCTGTGGTCAGAAGGCGTGGTCTCAGGGCAGGGTGCCTATCTGCTAGGGACTGGATGAACAGCAGAGTTTTACCTCTGGAGTATTTAAAGGCGATATTGGATACGGGAATAAAATGGCAAAGTGATCCCTTTTCTGGAGGTGTGCAGGGGATTGGGAAGGAGGGATCAGAGACAGAATGGCAAAGGTGTGGGAAGGTGTTCAGAAAGAGGGTGCCTCCAGCCCCAATAAAGGATTCAATACAAATCCTTTTGAAGCCAGAATTAAGAACAAGTACTTAGTGTAGAAATAGAGGATCAGGTCAAATCCAGGAAATGGAGGCCATAAAGCATCTGTCTCTGGAAGTTGGAGACTGCCCCTGGAAGAATGGAATGTCAAGAATCTCCGGAGCCCATTGATGACCAAATTTACCTGCTTTATCAAGGACTGCAAACAAGGAGCTGCTAATTAATGCCCCCTGGGCCCTTATCTGCCTGAATCACCCTGGCCCTCCCCCCTGCCCATGGTTTCTCTCTTAATGCAAAACCAGGCCTAGTCACGTGGGCAGGAAGGAGAAATGAGGCGGGAGAGAAGTGGAGAACAAAAGAGAACTTTACCTATAAAAGATGTAGGGTGCGCTCACTTCTGGGGACTTTAGAACATCAGCCATGGCTCCCTTCTTCCTGCCGGGAGAAGTCTGTACTATTACCTTTAAATAAAACCTGCTTACTACGCTTGCCTTGGCTGCTTCTCTAGTGTTCAGTCTTCAACATTAGAAGGAGCAGAACTCGTCACCGGTAAACAGGTGGTATCACTTTCACCTTCCAGGTAGCATAGGCTGCTAGATTCTAGCCCAGCGTTGGAGTCAGTTACGGGTGGCATACCAGCAGGTGTTGAGCCAGAGTGGACTCTGAGGTGTGGAGGGTGTCTTTCTGTAGGGTGGGAGGCAGGTGCAGGGAGCATTCAGTCTGGGGATTCAGCCATAGCTGCATGATCTGTGGCTGGGGTTCCCCAACCCTAGATTCTTGGGGGTGCCAGACACCTCAAAGTTCACTTTCCAAGTCCCATCGATCATTTAACTTAACTGCAGGGGAAGGGGAATGGGTTTCAGGGAGACAAGGAAGGGAAAATATTACCTTACACAGTTTCCCAGTCAGGGAACCATAATGTAAGTGCAGAAGGATAGGATGCAGGCCTCAGGGGATTCAGAGAAGCCTGTATTCATTCTTGGACTTGGGCACAGTTGGGGCTCATTTCCCAATACAAAAATGGTCCTCAGTTACAGAGGGGATTTTGGTTTTATAGGGTACAAGGAGGATGGTTTAATCATTGAAAGCCAGGCACATGCACTTGGACAGTCAGGGGCCAGTTGGTTAACTTAGGAGGGTGGTTATAAAAAGTTTGAACCTCATTGTTGTCTGGGGAGATGAGAGGGTTGAGTACTCAAATCTTGCCCATTGTTATTTTCTGTGCCTCCATTTAGGACTAATTTGCCATGGGTAAGGTCAAGGTTCAGGGCCCAGTATTTAGGATCCACCCTTTTCCCCCAGGGCCCATTGTTGTCAGGAAAGGATCAGCTGGGAGGTTATTCCTCAGCTAGTTTCCATTCCCTCCTCCGGAGGCACACCTCTCTCCATTTTTCTTCGGGCGCTATCTTGTAGGAATATTATTTTCCATAACCCTTCATGGGCAGCCTTTTTAAGAGCTTCTGGGAGAAAAATAACCCTCTTAGTGCGCAGCCATTGGTTTGGAAATTCCAGTCAGGCTCCTCTGAGGGAGCTGCGTTGGCTCCACAGGATGAGCGGGGTCAGTTCTGCGTGTCCCATCTGCCTGCGCTCGGGCAGCGGCCCAAGTCCTCTGCCTCTGCTCCCGAGGAGGGTAGGAGAGAGAATGATGTAGCTGTCATGACATGTCTAATCACAGGACCGGGTAGGGTACTGGAATTCCTTAGTATAGGAATCAGGATCAGCAGAATAAGAACCCAAACATTTCTCAGTGTGGGAGAGGTCAGTCAGCAAGGAGGGAACATGGACACACAATGCCTTTGGCTCCAGCCACCTCTGCAAGGGTGGGAGGGGGGCTGCCCAAGCTGCTGGGTGGGGCCACGAAGGCTGGTATGAGGAGGAGAGAAGGAGGAGAGGTGGGAGATGTGATGTTGAGATCAGAGAAGGGTAGGGACCCAGGATGGGTCTAGACAGGGAAGACGGGTCCCTACTCAGTGAAGGTGCGTCCCAGTGAGGTGAGGGATGTGTGGTTGCACAAGGCCAGGAAGAGGTACAGGGTGGAGGCTGAGGAAGTGAAGAGTGATCCTGTGGGTCAAAAGTGGGAAAATTGATGGGATCGGGAGATGAACGGTTGAAGGGAGAGCAGGGTGCTGGCCTGCAGGGGGTCAGGGTCCTCTGCTGGGCGGCCTTCCTCCTCACCGGGGGCGGTCCTTCCCCGTAGGTGGCTTTCCCCTCTGCTCCGCGTCCTGGCTCTTCCCCTTTCAGTCCTGCGTTGTGCCTCTCACTCTGAGCCCTGGCTCTGTGAGGTCCCGTGTAGTGCAGGGTTGTCCTCCACTGCTTTTCTTCTTTTAATTCCCTTGATTTTCATGCATTTGAATTTCTCATTCTTCATTATTGTTTATTCTTTTTTAAAACTCTTTTATTTGTAGATGGACATAATGTCTTTACTTCATTTATTTATGTGGTGCTGAGGATCGAACCCAGTGCCCCATGCATGCGAGGCAAGCGCTCTACCACTGAGCCCCACCCAGCCCTATTGTTTACTCTTCCCATGTGAAACTGTTTCTCCTATTCCTACCAGACACCATTTCCTCTAAACTTCTGGACGTGTTTTGATTTTCTCTGACTTGAGAATTCATAGTGGTATTTTCTGTGCGGTAGGCCTGAAGTGCATTTTTGCAATTAGGTTAGTCTTGGCCCACGTTTTACATTGCTGGTGATTTTCTCCCCCTACTCTACAATACCCACTAGGTCATTAATCAGTTTCCCCTATAACAGCAGCCCATTGAGTACTTTCTACCTCTTGGTTTGTTCTTCTTCTGTCCCCTGGTGCTGTGTTGTTTGGAGTACCATAATTGGAGAGTTCTGATGTACAGTCCTGTGTCACGTATGTGCAGGGATACATCCTGGAGGGGCACACTTAGGCTACCTCATGACAGCACAAGCATCATTCTGTACTCTCACGATTCTGTGTGCCACAGTCACCTGCACACCTGTGCTGTGTGGTGTCAGTGGCTCCTGGGCTACAATCCTCCGTATTATGTTGGATGACAGGACTGTGTCACACAGAGTCAGGAATGGTGGAGTGAGTAACGTCACCAGGTACAGGAGTCGAGGCAGGAGTGACAGGACTGCATCACACACAGTCAGGATGGTGGAGTGAGAGGACGTCACCAGGTACAGGAGTCGAGGCAGGAGTGACAGGACTCATCACGCACAGTCAGGATGGTGGAGTGAGAGGACGTCACCAGGTACAGGAGTCGAGGCAGGAGTGACAGGACTCATCACACACAGTCAGGATGGTGGAGTGAGAGGACGTCACCAGGTACAGGAGTCGAGGCAGGAGTGACAGGACTCATCACACACAGTCAGGATGGTGGAGTGAGAGGACGTCACCAGGTACAGGAGTCGAGGCAGGAGTGACAGGACTCATCACACACAGTCAGGATGGTGGAGTGAGAGGACGTCACCAGGTACAGGAGTCGAGGCAGGAGTGACAGGACTCATCACACACAGTCAGGATGGTGGAGTGAGAGGACGTCACCAGGTACAGGAGTCGAGGCAGGAGTGACAGGACTCATCACGCACAGTCAGGATGGTGGAGTGAGAGGACGTCACCAGGTACAGGAGTCGAGGCAGGAGTGACAGGACTCATCACACACAGTCAGGATGGTGGAGTGAGAGGACGTCACCAGGCACAGGTGTCGAGGCAGGAGTGACAGGACTCATCACGCACAGTCAGGATGGTGGAGTGAGAGGACGTCACCAGGTACAGGAGTCGAGGCAGGAGTGACAGGACTCATCACGCACAGTCAGGATGGTGGAGTGAGAGGACGTCACCAGGTACAGGAGTCGAGGCAGGAGTGACAGGACTCATCACACACAGTCAGGATGGTGGAGTGAGAGGACGTCACCAGGTACAGTAGTCGAGGCAGGAGTGACAGGACTCATCACACACAGTCAGGATGGTGGAGTGAGATGACGTCACCAGGTACAGTAGTCGAGGCAGGAGTGACAGGACTCATCACGCACAGTCAGGATGGTGGAGTGAGAGGACGGAACCAGGTACAGGATTCGAGGCAGGAGTGACAGGACTCATCACGCACAGTCAGGATGGTGGAGTGAGAGGACGTCACCAGGTACAGGAGTCGAGGCAGGAGTGACAGGACTCATCACACACAGTCAGGATGGTGGAGTGAGAGGACGTCACCAGGTACAGGAGTCGAGGCAGGAGTGACAGGACTCATCACGCACAGTCAGGATGGTGGAGTGAGAGGACGTCACCAGGTACAGGAGTCGAGGCAGGAGTGACAGGACTCATCACACACAGTCAGGATGGTGGAGTGAGAGGACGTCACCAGGTACAGGAGTCGAGGCAGGAGTGACAGGACTCATCACACACAGTCAGGATGGTGGAGTGAGAGGACGTCACCAGGTACAGGAGTCGAGGCAGGAGTGACAGGACTCATCACGCACAGTCAGGATGGTGGAGTGAGAGGACGTCACCAGGTACAGGAGTCGAGGCAGGAGTGACAGGACTCATCACGCACAGTCAGGATGGTGGAGTGAGAGGACGTCACCAGGTACAGGAGTCGAGGCAGGAGTGACAGGACTCATCACGCACAGTCAGGATGGTGGAGTGAGAGGACGTCACCAGGTACAGGAGTCGAGGCAGGAGTGACAGGACTCATCACACACAGTCAGGATGGTGGAGTGAGAGGACGTCACCAGGTACAGGAGTCGAGGCAGGAGTGACAGGACTCATCACACACAGTCAGGATGGTGGAGTGAGAGGACGTCACCAGGTACAGGAGTCGAGGCAGGAGTGACAGGACTCATCACGCACAGTCAGGATGGTGGAGTGAGAGGACGTCACCAGGTACAGGAGTCGAGGCAGGAGTGACAGGACTCATCACGCACAGTCAGGATGGTGGAGTGAGAGGACGTCACCAGGTACAGGAGTCGAGGCAGGAGTGACAGGACTCATCACACACAGTCAGGATGGTGGAGTGAGAGGACGTCACCAGGTACAGGAGTCGAGGCAGGAGTGACAGGACTCATCACGCACAGTCAGGATGGTGGAGTGAGAGGACGTCACCAGGTACAGGAGTCGAGGCAGGAGTGACAGGACTCATCACACACAGTCAGGATGGTGGAGTGAGAGGACGTCACCAGGTACAGGAGTCGAGGCAGGAGTGACAGGACTCATCACGCACAGTCAGGATGGTGGAGTGAGAGGACGTCACCAGGTACAGGAGTCGAGGCAGGAGTGACAGGACTCATCACACACAGTCAGGATGGTGGAGTGAGATGACGTCACCAGGTACAGGAGTCGAGGCAGGAGTGACAGGACTCATCACACACAGTCAGGATGGTGGAGTGAGAGGACGTCACCAGGTACAGGAGTCGAGGCAGGAGTGACAGGACTCATCACACACAGTCAGGATGGTGGAGTGAGAGGACGTCACCAGGTACAGGAGTCGAGGCAGGAGTGACAGGACTCATCACACACAGTCAGGATGGTGGAGTGAGAGGACGTCACCAGGTACAGGAGTCGAGGCAGGAGTGACAGGACTCATCACACACAGTCAGGATGGTGGAGTGAGAGGACGTCACCAGGTACAGGAGTCGAGGCAGGAGTGACAGGACTCATCACACACAGTCAGGATGGTGGAGTGAGAGGACGTCACCAGGTACAGGAGTCGAGGCAGGAGTGACAGGACTCATCACACACAGTCAGGATGGTGGAGTGAGAGGACGTCACCAGGTACAGGAGTCGAGGCAGGAGTGACAGGACTCATCACGCACAGTCAGGATGGTGGAGTGAGAGGACGTCACCAGGTACAGGAGTCGAGGCAGGAGTGACAGGACTCATCACACACAGTCAGGATGGTGGAGTGAGAGGACGTCACCAGGTACAGGAGTCGAGGCAGGAGTGACAGGACTCATCACACACAGTCAGGATGGTGGAGTGAGAGGACGTCACCAGGTACAGGAGTCGAGGCAGGAGTGACAGGACTCATCACACACAGTCAGGATGGTGGAGTGAGAGGACGTCACCAGGTACAGGAGTCGAGGCAGGAGTGACAGGACTCATCACACACAGTCAGGATGGTGGAGTGAGAGGACGTCACCAGGTACAGGAGTCGAGGCAGGAGTGACAGGACTCATCACACACAGTCAGGATGGTGGAGTGAGAGGACGTCACCAGGTACAGGAGTCGAGGCAGGAGTGACAGGACTCATCACACACAGTCAGGATGGTGGAGTGAGAGGACGTCACCAGGTACAGGAGTCGAGGCAGGAGTGACAGGACTCATCACACACAGTCAGGATGGTGGAGTGAGAGGACGTCACCAGGTACAGGAGTCGAGGCAGGAGTGACAGGACTCATCACACACAGTCAGGATGGTGGAGTGAGAGGACGTCACCAGGTACAGGAGTCGAGGCAGGAGTTTCAGGACTCATCACGCACAGTCAGGATGGTGGAGTGAGATGACGTCACCAGGTACAGGAGTCGAGGCAGGAGTGACAGGACTCATCACACACAGTCAGGATGGTGGAGTGAGAGGACGTCACCAGGTACAGGAGTCGAGGCAGGAGTGACAGGACTCATCACGCACAGTCAGGATGGTGGAGTGAGAGGACGTCACCAGGTACAGGAGTCGAGGCAGGAGTGACAGGACTCATCACACACAGTCAGGATGGTGGAGTGAGAGGACGTCACCAGGTACAGGAGTCGAGGCAGGAGTGACAGGACTCATCACACACAGTCAGGATGGTGGAGTGAGAGGACGTCACTAGGTACAGGAGTCGAGGCAGGAGTGACAGGACTCATCACACACAGTCAGGATGGTGGAGTGAGAGGACGTCACCAGGTACAGGAGTCGAGGCAGGAGTGACAGGACTCATCACGCACAGTCAGGATGGTGGAGTGAGAGGACGTCACCAGGTACAGGAGTCGAGGCAGGAGTGACAGGACTCATCACACACAGTCAGGATGGTGGAGTGAGAGGACGTCACCAGGTACAGGAGTCGAGGCAGGAGTGACAGGACTCATCACACACAGTCAGGATGGTGGAGTGAGAGGACGTCACCAGGTACAGGAGTCGAGGCAGGAGTGACAGGACTCATCACGCACAGTCAGGATGGTGGAGTGAGAGGACGTCACCAGGTACAGGAGTCGAGGCAGGAGTGACAGGACTCAGTCACACACAGTCAGGATGGTGGAGTGAGAGGACGTCACCAGGTACAGGAGTCGAGGCAGGAGTGACAGGACTCATCACACACAGTCAGGATGGTGAGTGAGAGGACTGTCACCAGGTACAGGAGTCGAGGCAGGAGTGACAGGACTCATCACACACAGTCAGGATGGTGGAGTGAGAGGACGTCACCAGGTACAGGAGTCGAGGCAGGAGTGACAGGACTCATCACACAGCAGGATGGTGGAGTGAGAGGACGTCACCAGGTACAGGAGTCGAGGCAGGAGTGACAGGACTCATCACACACAGTCAGGATGGTGGAGTGAGAGGACGTCACCAGGTACAGGAGTCGAGGCAGGAGTGACAGGACTCATCACACAGTCAGGATGGTGGAGTGAGAGGACGTCACCAGGTACAGGAGTCGAGGCAGGAGTGACAGGACTCATCACACACAGTCAGGATGGTGGAGTGAGAGGACGTCACTAGGTACAGGAGTCGAGGCAGGAGTGACAGGACTCATCACACACAGTCAGGATGGTGGAGTGAGAGGACGTCACCAGGTACAGGAGTCGAGGCAGGAGTGACAGGACTCATCACGCACAGTCAGGATGGTGGAGTGAGATGACGTCACCAGGTACAGGAGTCGAGGCAGGAGTGACAGGACTCATCACACACAGTCAGGATGGTGGAGTGAGAGGACGTCACCAGGTACAGGAGTCGAGGCAGGAGTGACAGGACTCATCACGCACAGTCAGGATGGTGGAGTGAGAGGACGTCACCAGGTACAGGAGTCGAGGCAGGAGTGACAGGACTCATCACACACAGTCAGGATGGTGGAGTGAGAGGACGTCACCAGGTACAGGAGTCGAGGCAGGAGTGACAGGACTCATCACACACAGTCAGGATGGTGGAGTGAGAGGACGTCACCAGGTACAGGAGTCGAGGCAGGAGTGACAGGACTCATCACACACAGTCAGGATGGTGGAGTGAGAGGACGTCACCAGGTACAGGAGTCGAGGCAGGAGTGACAGGACTCATCACACACAGTCAGGATGGTGGAGTGAGAGGACGTCACCAGGTACAGGAGTCGAGGCAGGAGTGACAGGACTCATCACACACAGTCAGGATGGTGGAGTGAGATGACGTCACCAGGTACAGGAGTCGAGGCAGGAGTGACAGGACTCATCACACACAGTCAGGATGGTGGAGTGAGAGGACGTCACCAGGTACAGGAGTCGAGGCAGGAGTGACAGGACTCATCACGCACAGTCAGGATGGTGGAGTGAGAGGACGTCACCAGGTACAGGAGTCGAGGCAGGAGTGACAGGACTCATCACACACAGTCAGGATGGTGGAGTGAGAGGACGTCACCAGGTACAGGAGTCGAGGCAGGAGTGACAGGACTCATCACACACAGTCAGGATGGTGGAGTGAGAGGACGTCACCAGGTACAGGAGTCGAGGCAGGAGTGACAGGACTCATCACACACAGTCAGGATGGTGGAGTGAGAGGACGTCACCAGGTACAGGAGTCGAGGCAGGAGTGACAGGACTCATCACACACAGTCAGGATGGTGGAGTGAGAGGACGTCACCAGGTACAGGAGTCGAGGCAGGAGTGACAGGACTCATCACACACAGTCAGGATGGTG